>NC_136996.1:6595000-6650000 GCF_032717465.1 Coenobita brevimanus | reverse complement strand
TAGTCTTTATTAATTTCCGTAGAGGCATTTCGTACGTTAAAGCAAACGCGACTGGAAGCAGCAAGAGTATGCTAAATACCGTAGGACGTTCCTTGATTGGAAAGTGAAAACTTGAGAGAGAGAGAGAGAGAGAGAGAGAGAGAGAGAGAGAGAGTTATAGTAGACTGACAGCAGGAAAAAAGGGAGAGCTAGAGAAAGAGACAGCGAGATAAAGAGATCAAAATGAATCGCTCCTCACCCATGACTGTCAAGAGAGTCACTTCACAGTTTATCATCCATTATGCCAGCTTTACAACCAGGCTAATGAGCTGCGGTTGATTGTCGAAGTAATTAACATGACTGAGATTTCTCCCGCTCTCTCTTGATGCTACTGAGGCGATAGTTTTCTGGTTCGATAGCCGTGACCCGATAGTGTGATGGCCTGATAAAGTGCTGACCCGGGGAAGTATTTAGAGCTTAATTGTTCAATGTTTTGCATTTAACTCCTTCATCCTGATGCCCTCATACCTTCTGATTATTTTTTTTAGTTGTATTTATTTATTTATTTTTATTTATTTACCATTATGGAGGATATTTTTGTTTGGTCGTATTTCTATAGCCTGTGAGAAACTTACATATGCTACCGTCGGACAATTTTATTAATCTTTGGGGGTGGCCTTCCGTTGTCCACGGGTTAAAAACAAGCCTTTCGTGACTCAACCCGCGAGACATTAACTGTTAAATTCTTCCTACCGCCAGATGATTTACTCAGCCTAGGAGCAGACCTTTCTTCGTACTCTCTTTCCTTAAGGAGGCTCCCTAGCACCTCTTCCTTAGTTATTATTTTTTGAATACGGCTAGTTAATATAGCTTTACATGTTACTTATGAAGAGTATAGTGATATTAGAATGATTTAACAGGAAAGAGGATAGCATGGTGTAATACGCAAAATAAATCGCTTAGGAAGGGGTGTTAGGGAGCTTCCTTTACCGACGACACTAGGGCCTTTTGGTCCCCAGCACACCGGCCACTTTTCAGTGGACGGTGGCTGCCACTTTTTCGTGGCGCCACTAAAAAGTGGAGGGGGATGCTATGATATCCCGTAGAAAGGCCATATTTTCGTGGCAACCACAGGCAGTTCCATCATGGATGTCGAGGAGGTGGCATGTGTCATCGCTGTGCTCCTCAAAATAAGAAAAGAAAGACGTACAAGAAAGTACTGGGTGCATCCAATAATCAGCCATAGGCTTATCAGGGTTAAATTTTATACCCTATTTGAAGACCTAAAAGCGTAACCAGAGAAGTTACAAACTATTTTAGAATGACCTGTGCTTCTTTTGATGAGCTACTGACTGCAGTTGGGGCTTCAATTTCACGTCTGAACACAAACATGAGGAAGTGTGTACCAACGGAAGAAAGACTTGTAGTTATCGGTATATATACTTCGTAGAAAAACACATACACGTTGAGCAAGAATTTCAATGAGAAAACTTGTGAGTAAATTAACCACATTTCATAAAATAAATGAGACATTGTATTTTTGCAAGAGTAAAGATGTTACATTGAAATACACTGTATAACACAGAAATATATTCCACAGATATTTAAGGAAATGGCATAATGTTTTGCTTTTCTGAAAATGATGAAACCCAGTGACAAACATATTGATATTAACAAAACATGCAACACTGATTTATCAACGAACTGTGTCACTGCTAGGAAAAATCCACCAACATGCTACCAGTAAACAAAATATATAAATGAATCAGTCAAACTGTTCAGCTTCGCTTGGACTACATGATCTCTGGCACTGGGGAGGACACATTTATAACGTTACCTGGTATAAACTGTAGATTTTCGCGAATTTCAAGCTCTGAACGACTATGTAGTGTGGTGTAACTTTTATTATGGGAAAGATCTTTTTTTTTTTTTTAATACCAGAACAGAGGAAGGAAAAACAAATGAAAAAAAAAAAATCCATGCACCAGATTACTGGTGTCCTCTACTCATAGTGTATCTGTAACAGTTAGACTTGAACAGCTGTAGGTTGAAGTTTGGAGGGAAACAACTCTGGGGAAGCGAGTTTCAGAGAGATGCGGTTCGGGGAATAAAAGAATTCTGATAGGCAGAAGATCTGCAGTATGGCTGAGTGACATTCCAGTCATGAGCGCTGCCAGATGCCCGTGTGGCACGATGGAAGGCATGGAGAGGTGGCACAATGGACGCAACTTCGTCTGAGCATTTGCTATAAAAATATCTGTAAAATAACGCAAGGGAGGCAACATTCCTTCTTACTTGTAGGGGAGGTAGTTTGTTAGTAATAGCAGGGTTATTAATAATTCTAACAGCTTTGGTCTGAATTTTGTCTAGTTGTTTTAATGCAACCTCTTCACATCCACTCCACAAGGGTGAGCAGTATTCAAGATGAGAGCGCACATGACTCTTATAAATTATAGCTAACTGCTCGTCAGTGAAGTTAAGGACTCTGTACAATAATCCAAGTTTCTTTGAGGCAGTTTTAGCAAGTAATCTGACATGAGAGGTCCAGATGAGGGCATTGTTAAGCGAGACGCCGAGAATTTCAATACTTTTGGAAATGGGAATATTTGTAGCATTGAAGGTAATATCCTATTCTGGCAAAACCTGTCTATTAGTAAATTGTATGTATTTAGTTTTATTAGCATTAAATGAGACAAGGTTATTCTGTCCCCATTCACTGATCGTGGATAAGTCTTGATTTAAAGAGATGGCTGTACTGAATTGAGAGTTCGAGATATCAGACTTTGTAAATGGATGTGTGAGTGTGAATGAACTATGAAGTGTTGAGTCATCTGCATATGAATGGATGGCATTGTGGGTGACAGATAAGAGATCATTAATATGAGCAAGGAACAGGGTTAGTGCCAGAACTGATCCCTACGGCACGCCGGCGTTAATTGAGTGGAAATTGGTAACTTGTGTAACTTGTGTACGCATGTAACCTTGGGAAGGAAGATGGCCTTGGTTAGGGAGAGGACCTGAGGTAGACACATGACCTTGGGTAGGGAATGGACTGTCAACAATGCCAGTCCGTCCGCCAGTACCACTGCAAAATGGGCCGTGTGCGGGCTGCCATTTAAATTAACGGCATCCATCATCGGCCACAGTGGCGTGGCGGGTAAAATGGACCCAGTTACCATTTTTTTTGGCGGCTGCCCCTAAGCTTGTGTGTGGACTTCCATCGAAACACATGTGTTTTATTTCTCGCCATGAAAAGGGGCAGTCACCGTCCACTGAATTGTGGCTCGTGTGCGGGGGGCCTTAGAGTCTGTTCTTGTAGTCACCAGATGATTTAAACAACTTAGGGGAGACTTTTGGAACTAACCCTTCACCGCAGGATGTATCACACTACACTTCATCATATCGTCTCATTGGTAGTCCGAAGATAAGAATATAGACTTTATCCGTTGTATAGAGATATGGTAATATTGTTTTGTATGTTTTCAATATCAACATTGTTTGCATCAGTAGTATACACGGCGATATTAAGGCATAGTCAGGTAGGTTTAGACTGTATTCCCGTTGACATAGGCCATTTTGTAGTGTCTCCGTGCCGAATTAACATAGATATTACATCTTGACAATCTTTTGCGTGTTATAGTTATATTTCTATTTTCAACGGCACTGTATGTTAAGGTTTTTTACTTATGGAGCATTTGTTTTCACTTGATGACTCTGGACCACCCTCACAACCTGAATACTGTACTACATTGTGGTTCCGTGACATCGATGAACCATGGTGTGAGGTAGGAATGAGTCTCCTTCACTAGTTACATCGGTCCTCCAATCTGACTACACTTGGCATTCGACCCAGCTGAAAAAAGTTAGAGATCTTTGTCAGGTTAGAGAAAACACAGCTCAGTCAGGAAACCCGTTTAATGGCAGTAGGAATATGAGGTCAGCGAACCCGCTTGTTTTATATAAATAGACTGATCTAAGTATTTACCTGTTATTGTTTATCTATCCTTTTATTATTTATTATTATTTATATACTCATTCCCCCGCGTGGCTATTATCTCTTTATCGTTTACATATCCATTGTTATGCATATATTTACAACTTCACTCTCAGAACGTGAATAATCTCGTTGTCTTCACACGTTTTTAATCAGCTTATGAGAGACACGTACTAGTGAAGGGGTTAATGATTGGTACAGTTTACCTAGCCCCTGTAAGTCAAGTAGGTCTACACAAAATCGTCTGTGAACAGGAGAAAGAGACAAAAATGCGGTCCCCTGGTTGGAAAAACTATTATTATCTTTATTGTCAGTGTCTTTGCTTGCATAGCTCAGTGGCCTCATCAAATTTCGCTTTCTCCCACGCCTCTCTCTCTCTCTCTCTCTCTCTCTCTCTCTCTCTCTCTCTCTCTCTCTCTTTCTCTGAATATTTTCATACATATATTCTTTTATTATTAATCCATCCATCCAGCTATTGATATCGACCTATTTATTTGCTTTTACATATTGTCCTTTTTCAGTGACTTTGCTTGCATACGAAAGGAACTACACTCACTTCCACTTTCTCCCTCCCACACTTCATCTCTGCTTTCACGTCTATATCCAACAATTTGCAGTATTGTATCTCTATTCCTCATCCCTCCCCCCGCCTCTCTCTCTCTCTCTCTCTCTCTCTCTCTCTCTCTTTCGTAATTAAACAATAAAGACTCATTATTATTAACCCAACCCTTTTCCCCCCGCGATAGGTAGGATTCAGAAATAAACAAAGAATACAAAAGCAGAATCATCATCATCATCATCATCATCATCATCATCATCATCATCATCATCATCACCACCACCACCACCACCACCACCACCACCACCATCCCGACTCTTATTTATCCTACAAGATCATGTGAGGTAGGATTCAGAAACAAAGATAAAACATAATACAATAGTAGGAGAAGTAAGGAACAGCGAGTCTCGATGATGGGGTCACACAATTTCACAAACCACATCCAACCCTTCAAAACCTTGGCTTCACCTCACAAGCAGAATCTTTCCGCGCGCGCACACACACACACACACACACACACACACACACACACACACACACACACACACACACATTTTTATATATTTTTTGTCTATAAGCGATCCACATAAATCTGTTGTATGTAATAAAAAAAAAAAAGTGTTTAACCTCTCGTGGTCGGGAAAAGTTAAGCATTCTCTTCCAGTATACACCAGACATTGTTATTCAGCCAAGAAGGTCACAGAACTAAGTGAGTCACAGAATCATGACAATGTTGATACGATACACGTCATTCACTTCAACTTGGGCCAAATTTTCATCTTTCCTTAACTTGTTTCACGTAGCTCAGTGCCAGAAAAAGACAATGCTGCTGCTTTCCATCCTTTTCATATCGCTTCTTCGTGACTAACACCTTATTCTAGCGTTAATCTATTGTTATAACTCAGCATTCAGGATGGAGGGATGGCAATTTTAAGCCAATTTAAAGTGAACAGAGTATAGTGCCATTAATCCTCCCACTGTTGGAACATATTTAATATTCTATTCTTGCTAGTATCAGATAATTCTATTCAGCTGTGTGAATAATAGGAGTCTACAAGTAGAACTTCAGTAGGAGAGGGGATCTTGTAAGCTGAATAAAATCATTTTGTGGCAGCAAGCATAGAATGAGGAAGACGATATCCTCAAGAAGTGGCAAAAGGATTTTTTTTTTTTTTATGTTACACTAGGAAAGAGGTAGCTTGAAGGCCGACTAAAATCGTCTGATAATAGCAAAGACAAAGTACAGGTCATCGCCGTAATGGAGTGAAGAAAATAAAAATAATAAAAGATCGTAACCAGTTTGCACAGTTAACAAATCTCCACAGCAGCCTACTCTTGTTTTATTTTTTATTTGTTTTTAGTATAATAATTTCATTCAATTCTCTGTGACGTGAAACAAAGCCTATATAAAAGCAATTTTACACACACCTTAGCATAGGAGAGATTATGAATATGTCCCCTGGACGGAAGAAAATGGCGGGAAGGAGAAATAAAATCGTCTATTTGTTGCTGAATTAAAATGCAGAATGCCATCATTCTTCATCATCATCCTGACCTGTTTTTCCACGTAAGGATAGGGTGGAGTAGGATCCAGGAAACGCGGAAAGGGAAAGTACGAACGTGGGAGAACGATCAACAGCCTGCTTAGTGAAATGGGCCACACACTCATTCATTTATCATTCCTCCTACTGGAATCCTTACTCATCTTCCCGGTAATAATCAATGCATATACTTCTTAGCGATTTTTTTTTCTTTATAGGAGTTTCACATACAGTATATCTACTAAACAGTCAGGCCGTCGGGTGTCAAATAGTAAAAAAGAAAGTGCCAAACCCTTGCTATGTGCTCCTTCGTACATACGGTAACTCTTCCAACCAGCTTGATTCACTGTCACCTCCCTAGCCTACTTAACTTCCATTTCTCGTTCTGTTATCGTACCACGCTGAATTAAAATTGGTCCGTGGTTTAAAATTGTTCTGGATGAAGCAAAGCAGGAAAAAGAAAAAAGTAAAATCGTCTAACCAAAGAAAGAAAAAAATTACAGAAAGTCATCTCAGTCAGAGGGTTATTGTATTGTGGATGGAAGAAAATGTGTGGAATGAAGAAAAAAAAAAAACTATCGGAGACAAAGAATATAGAACGTGAGACCAATAAGATGGTTAAAAATGTCCAGTAAGATGCAGACTGGTGGGAAAGAAGAACTGCAAAGTCTCATGATATCCAGAATGATATGTGGTAATTGTATTTAGGCAATAAAAAAAATGTACTGGGTGGGCGAGACGGACGGGAAGAGTAGATCGGCTGTTATTAGTTGCGCTAGGTTATCAGATTCTCTCGTATAGCTTCGGTGCTGAGAGAGAGAGAGAGAGAGGAGGGGGGGAGAGCGGGAGAGGGAGAGAGAGAGAGCGGGACAGAGAGAGGGAGAGAGGGAGGATATTTCATGAACGAGTGCATCTGAGTTATGTGTGATAATGAACCTGAGTGACATTCCAGCCGAGAGTGACACCAATATAATTTTGTCTATATAGGAATACCCGCAGGTGTGTTATTCTCTGCAGTAATGTCAGAGTTACTGCAGAGAGTGTTGGAGAATTATTACATTTTCGTGTTACAATGACAGGTAGTTTAGGTCCAAGATTTAGTAATGCGGTGTTTAGTTTTTTGCCGCACCCACAGGGGCGGGCAAATAAAGTAAGTTTCTCTCACTGTGTCACTCGCTCATTCACACATTCGCTTGCTCACTTAGGTACTGTACCGTTTTGAAGGATGAAGTCCAGGCCTTATGGGGCGTGTTTTCAGGGGTGGTGGGTATACATACATACGTACGTACTTACATACATACATGCATACATACAATCATACATACTGTACATACTTAACCAGAGGCGCACAATACAAAGGAGTATAGAGGGAAGCAAACAGTAACAAACCAAATAGGCCTAGTCCTTTCGAGGGTGTTTGTTACAGAGAAGACCATGATTATAATACCTCTTCCGATGGGCTAAAGGATACCAAAGCAAGAATTATTGGTCGACTGGCTATATGCTTCGAGCCAGGAAAGCGGTAAGTATTACACAGAGGGGCGTGGCAGGGTACTGGGTAATTAGCTGTACTGGGACGGCACATGAGCCAGAAGGGTGTCATTTAAATACTTTGTCAGTAACTAACTCTCATTTTTTTTTCATAGGATACTGCACGGGTGAGTGGGGCTATAAAAGATTATTTTTGTCCTATTCCCCCCCCCCCCTTTTTTTTTCTCGTACTTTAGACATAGGCTAGGAGGACTGTTTTTGAAGTTCAGTAGTTCAC
Source organism: Coenobita brevimanus (assembly GCF_032717465.1). Lineage (NCBI taxonomy): Eukaryota > Metazoa > Arthropoda > Malacostraca > Decapoda > Coenobitidae > Coenobita > Coenobita brevimanus. The sequence continues at coordinate 6,642,159 of NC_136996.1, read as the reverse complement.
CTGCAACATACCATCAAAGAGCTGGTCCTCTAACACTTGACCACTATTGCAGTTTGTTCTAACCTCACAAAGACCCAAATTCCTTTGAGTTCAGTTGAAGGCCAAATGTTCTTAGACTGGAGAGTCGCTGTGACAAGTAACCACGGAGTCTTTCCTACACTAAGGCTCATCGAATTTCACGCAACCACGACTTAGCATTCAAACTGAGGGAGTGGCACAGTTCCGTCAGGCGAAAACAAGCCGTCTATAACACCGATCACCTTTGTTATAGTGCACTAGAATCTGAGTGTTTTGGTGTTAGTGGTGGTATTTTTATGACGCGCCTGTGGGAATATATCGAAGAACAGTGAGCATGGTGTGAACAAAATGATACCGGATTCTAAGCCATAAATTGTTCCCTGCAATATCCGGGATCGAATCCGAGACCACGCAATCCCTCGTTCACTGCTGTATCCCCTTCACCACAAAAATAAACAATAACCCATCTCCCCCAAAAATTGTTGTTGTGTTTACTTCTGAGAAGTGTTGAACACCGTTTTTTTTTTTTTTTTTTTATCTGATGCGGTGGATATACAGGAAGGAAGGCAATTTAGAGTGGCATGAGGGAGTGGGGATGAGTTGAGAGTTCTGACGGAGATGGAAAGATAGATAGATAGATAAACAGATAGATAGATAGATTGATAGGCAGATAATAGACAGATGAACAGACAAAGATAGGCCGATAGACAGACAGAGAACACCACTCACTTTCCTTCAGGTTGCAGATTTCTCCAGTGATATACTTTAGCGCAGTAGCCTCGTGACCGTTTCGAGATGTGCGTGTGGCCCAATTCTAGGGTGTGAAAGACAGCTCGTGGGGATGTTCGCTCTCAGACATCAGTAGGCGAGTAAAACCGTCTGACATAGGCAAGAACGACAAAGATTACTCGTTCCTCTGGTTTTAAGGTTATATAAGATGATGTTGGTAGTCACGTTCTTTCATATAGGGGGCTTCGTAACACCTTTTCCTTGGGGATTTATTTTCCATATTCCACCTCAGCATTATCTTGCATGTTATTTCTACCACTTGAATATCGACCTCGTTTGTATCAGTCACACAGGAGATAGTCAAGTATTCTGGGTCACGTGGAAGACTTAGCAGCACCTCTCCCTTAGTGATTTATTTGGTACATTACAACTTAACATTCCTTCTAATATCGACAGAGCTTGGACAGTAAAATACAAGAGACGTTTAGATGTGATATGCAGAACAAATCGCTAAGGATGAGGTGTTTCGAAATTTCCAAATCCACTTACAATACCACCTATAGTTGCATTTACTAGCATCCCATTTATGCCGATTATATTCTATATACTCTAAAACACACACACACACACACACACACACACACACACACACACACAGGCATATCCATTATAGCTCTTCCAGTTACACATGTATCACTCACTACAGACATCCCTACCTCATTCATACTTTGTCAGCATGGCCACTCTCCTCCCCATCCCCAGGGTAAAATCTAACCGTGCAGTGGGCCTCAACAGACCATGCTGTTACAGTTTACAGTTAGAAAGTGAAAGTGTTTGCACACCCAATGCACCCCGCACACAACACGGATAATAATCTTTCAACAAAAACCACAACAGAAATTCCTGGGAGCGTCCATTTGAAGTGGTCAGATACCTACAGTCCTTCGGGCTCCCGTCCATGGTGAGTCCGGAGTCACAAAAACAAAAGCTACAACATAACAAAGTACGAGAGAAATATAAAAACAAGTGACCTCCTTTTCACTTTTGACGTGCTTTTGTTCTCTCTTTGCTTTGGATCCGGTGGAAGTGAATGAATAAATGTGTGTATATATATATATATATATATATATATATATATATATATATATATATATATATATATATATATATATATATACCTGTATATATATATATGAGAGAGAGAGAGAGAAAAAAAATCAAGTCTAAATATTAATGTGAATACAGAGACTGTTAAATATACAACAGCAGTTTATTCATGCGTTTGCTTAAGAAGGAGCGAAGAGAGAGTGAAGTGAGTGGGTAGGAGCAAAAAAAAAAAAAAAAAAAAAAAAAGGAAGAAAGAAGTGTTTGGAGATCCTGAAAATAGAGAAGAGGAGAAAGAAAGCGAGGTCATGCTAGGCTGAATCAGCAGTTTATCACATCCTGGATGGTTTGTCATGCTATACTCGTTGACAGAGATTTCGTAGCACCTCTTACTTAGCGATTTATTTTCCATATAACACTTTAAAATTCTGAGGCTCCTGTGCATCACTCCCACCTAGATAAAATCGTCTATGCACCTTCAAACGCCAAAGTTCCATGACCACTATTGTCTAAATCAAATCGTCTATTCACCTTAAAACTCCGAGGGTCCTGTGACTCACTCAGCTGAATAAAATCGTCTATGCCCATTACAACTCTGAGGGTTCCATGACCCACTCTAGTTTTAAGAAATCGTTTGGCGTTAGTTGATATATAACACAAAATCAGCGCCTTCGCACGAACGGGGAGTGCAGAGGCTTCCCAGCATTCGTGTTCTTTCTACAACAACAAATCTTAGTTATGAGAGGAGTGTGACAATGTTTATTTGTGATTTCCACACCCTGCTGTAGTGGTGCGATGATCATGGAAGAATTAATATATATGATAAATGGAGATAAATAGCTGTCATCATCATCATCATCATCATCAGCCTCTCCCAAAAATTTCACCTAAAAATATGTGTGATGGATGCAGCATAAATAGGAATGTGAAAGCTAGTAAGTGGGAAAACTATAAAAATCACTGGTTATCTGCCTACCAGTCTGTCTGGCTCTCTGATCCTTTACCGCCCCATCTGAGGCCTACTCCTACATTTGGTTGGAGCGTCGTAACTCAGTAGACCTCCGTTTGGCGATGATCATGTAACAATTTCATTTTCTAGTGAGTGGAAATAAATCACTGTCATCATCTTCTACCTACCCAAAATTCGACTTCAAAATTGCGTGAGATGCAGGATCCAGAAACAGAGAAAGTGAAAGTATAAAAGGGAGAGAACTATCAAATAACTGTGACCATCTATAAATCAACAAAGAGAAATCTGTGAGCAGGAATATTGAGGAATTCGTCCCCCAATATTTCCTAGCATATACCCCCACGCAAACTTTCTATTTGACTGTTTAACGATTCCATAATATGATTTTCACCCTTGGAATCCGGAGACGTATCTTAATTGCCTAGTTTTGTTGCTGTCACAGAGTTTTATGAAGTATATTGCATACCATCAGATTGGGAGGGGAGGGATTATTTTTTTTTTTTTTTTAATACTTCTGGACAAATACTGTACTTGACGGCCCGTTCTCTAAGGCCTACCAGTCCACCTACTTTCTATACACCATAGCATTATCACCACTTGGGCACTAGCAGCCATCGTCTGTATTGTTTACATACTAACACCCTCTCATTCATGACTTATTTGTTTAATGGTACCGATGGAGGTGCTCTGATGGCATGTAAGTGGATATTATTAAAGATTAGCAAATTGCTTTAATTAAGTTCCTGTACCACCCTGGGATCCCTTCTCTAATCTCTTGACCACCGCCTCTCCCACATCACCTCCGCCAACAGAACCTGCAGCTGGCATAACTGTCAGAAGAACAGCAGTCGAAATGATATGTGGATTTCATGCCTCGTCTAAGTAGGAAAATGTATTGTCCATTTGCTAGTGGACATTTCTAACAAATCTTAGGTACTGTTGCATAGATTTTTCAGGTCCTATCAATCATACTCAGACCCAGTCAAAGCAGTCAAGGTCTATTTGGTCAGTGTACAGAGGGTCTAATAAGGTCAGTTTTAGTTCATTGACATCTTCAGCCAGGAGACGCGATTTTCATTTTTTTCTTGCTATCACATAACAATTTTATTTAGATTGAGACAGATTTTTGAACTGAAGTGATTATCAAGACTCCATTTTGACGTGTCCAAAGTTGCATAAAATCGTTTGGTAGTAGCAAGATTAAACTTAACGCCTTCAATCTGATGACACATTATTTTATTATTGCTTCCTCCAAATGATTTTAACTTTGAGAAACGTCTACCTTGGCGGGGATGGAGACAGTATTCAGTAATACATCCACAGCCTTAATTCGTTCCCTTGGATGAAAAAAATCTGCTGACCGTAGCATGACGACAAATTGAAATACATCAGACTGAAAGGGCTAAAAGTACGCCGTGGTACTGAAAGAGTAAACGTCATTTAAGTCGCATGTATGTACGGTTAAATCCATTCAGTTACGTCCAAACAGGTCCGATCGTGCCCATTCGGATCACTTCAGTTCCTTCCGGTCCTCACCTCCTTTCAGATTTGGTCCACTCAGGACCAAGTTAAGAAGAATTTGGTCTCTTCACGTCCAGATAAGTCCGGTCAGGTCATTTGTGTCTGTTTAGGGCAGTCATATCTATTCAAAATCACTCAGGCCAGTTCGAGGCCTTTCACGGACATTCACGCCCAGTTAAGTCCATCCACGGTCTTGGAATCCAGTTAGGCCCAGTCAATCCTTTTCATGTCCAGTCACATGTATTTACTTCAACTTGGATCCATTCTAGTAATTTTGGTTCACTTCAGCCAAGTTCAGAGCTACTGTAAGTAGATCAACAAAGTTTTTCAGGTAACTTAGGTCATTTCAGGTCAGTTCTTACTCATCGTCATCTTAGGTCAGTAAAGATCGGCTTAGATCATGTCTGTGAATGCGTGTGGGAAAAAAAAAAAAAAAAGTCTAATTGGTGCAGTGGTTTTGAAAGATAACATGGTGGGTTGGACGAATATGAATGGAGGGGATGGGTCGGTATTGTGGTGGTTGGTGGGCCATGACAGGCTAAATTATTATAATGTGTAAATTTTTATGATATTCAGCATATCAGGGAATGAGTGGAGAGGGGCAGACAGTATAGTTTGGGATGGTAATGGCTGGTGGAGCATGCTGGGGGAAGTGTATACTGTGATGAGGAAGATTGTAGGTAGGCTGGTAAGGTGCAAATAAAAGATGAGGGAGGAAAGAAACGGTTGGGGTGGGTGGAAAGGAGTCGGTGGGGTGACAGAGATAGGTGGTGGGCGGTTGGGTAGGTGGAACAAATACAGTACCATGCTCCTTGTAAAAATGCATGTTGGAATAGGCACAACGTTGACAGTGGGAACAGATTTCTCTTTAAAGCTAGACGCAACGGGAGGGGTATAGTACAGTAAAAGAGTGAGGTGGGTGAAGGGAGGTATGCAGGCCTAGTGGAATGGTGGTGGGTAATGGGGCGGAGCAAGAGTAAGACATCCTGTGAAGAGGGCATTGTAGGCTGGCCAGTTTGGGCGTGGCGATGGGATATTTCAAACTCGTCTCCAACAATAACACCAAAGTAAGTTCACGCCCCTCTCACATATGTGCTAAGCTCACATTGCAATTATCAATTTGCTGACTATTGCCACTTTAACAAATTCCGTACTGCTTCACTCCCACCAATTTTTTGCTACTTCACAGCCACTAATTCTGTACTACTTTGCTCCCCCAGGCACTGACCACAGCGCTACTGCTCCTGGGCACCCACAGCATTATAGTAGCTGCAGAATTTGGAGACCGCATCATCCCAGACCAACATGGCCGCATTGAGAGCTCCACAGGAGGCTTGGAGGCGAGGGTGGAGGAGGTGGTGGCTGGAGAGAAGGAAGTGGGCAGGTACAGTATCCATAAGCTTATTCTCTTTTCCAGCTTAATCTATGAATTCAGTGACATATTTTGCCACTATACCTCCGCTACCACTATGAGACGTAACTTACGACAGACCTCTTGCTGTAAAGGTGTCAGTGAAGGCCAAAACCAACGAAAAGCCTCAAAAACCTAATAAAATTGTTTGTTGATTGGATTAATGAAATAGAATACATCGGAGCTGCGAATTATTCTTTGTTCATACTCTTTTCTTAACTCTAGCAGCCACCATGACATTTCACAAAGAAACTAAAGAGGAAATAGAGGTGAATAATACTTTCAAGCAGTAAAGTTCTGCTGCCGCATTAGAATAATCTCTAAATTGCTTGTTACTGTGTACGCTGTCTCCTCTTAATCTCATACTAAAATGTTTCACAGTCAAATTACCATGAACATTTAAGTGAAAGAAAAGACAGACTAAACCATCTGCGATAACAGCTGCTCCAGGGACTTGTAAATTCAGTAGAGTGGTTAGGATCGTTTGAAAATACACCTCCTAATTATACTTACTTTTAACGGAGATATAAGAACTGGTTAATATCCACTATGATTACTTCCCCAGGTCATCCAGTACCTTCCTAATAGAAGGGAGTGGAATAAATAAAGCATCCAGTGTTTATAATCCGCCAAGACTCCACAGCGACCTCACGAGCGGAGAACTATCACGAACAGCACCGTCGGCGAAAGAAACCGGGAGCCCGGCCACGGATCAAGAAGGGGAAAGCGGTCAGGTCCAGACAGAAGTGGGGAGTAGACCGGGTAAGTACCATATTCATTAACTTTCTTATTCCAAGTGGCTGTGGAGAGTTTGTAGTGCCTCTTCCTTAGCGATTTATTCTGCACAATACCCCTTAATATCCTCCTGTATCCTACTGGAGCAAACTGTGGCGATATTAAACGATAGAAATGAAAAAAATGAAATATATAAATCATATGAAAAATAAGTTGCTAGTGAATAAGTGCAACATCCCTTATTACACATAGAGTACAGTCCTAGGCTGTGCAGGAGATTGCATGTTTATGTTTTTCTCCTCACTCATACGGCTACAAATGGTACACTTGAGAGTAATTCTAAAGTTTATCATCTGCATCACTATGATATGTTTCTCTTTATTCTTGCCTTCTCTGTGACGTTATTAGATTAAGAAAATGCCACTGCCACTGAAGAAGTTACTGAAGACTATAACTTCTTTAGTTTGCAAACTTTCTCTTAAGCTGAATAAAATCGTCTGAGGAAAATATATATATATATATATATATATATATATATAATGCTGAGGAAGTAAAGTGGTCAATTTGTGCATTGAACTGATTTTTACCAGCGTGTGTGTGTGTGTGTGTGTGTGTGTGTGTGTGTGTGTGTGTGTGTGTGTGTGTATGTGCGCGCTCGCGCGCTCGCGCGCTTTCATTTTCACTCATACAGGTACCAGACACCTCATGGCCAAACCAAAGTTTTTACTAAAGTCTAAAAAAGTGAATAGAAACAGCGCAATCTGGTAATAACTTCAAAGGAGATCTGTTTGTCCTGAGAATTGTAACCAAACCTCTCATACTCACACCAAATATTATATGAAAATGGAAAAATTACGAATAAACATAGTAAATCCAAACAATGACTGATCAGATGGGTTTACCGTGAGAATTAGTCAAGATCCATTTATGAACACTTTCCCCAGCAGGTTGGCCGGGAAACAGACCGCGACGGGTGAGCAAGAGACCAGACCGGCCGGGACATTCATCCAGGGGCACCAGGCGAGACCTCCCACCGCTCTTGAACACCAGGAACACAGAACGAGACATAGACAACACGGAACGAAACAAAGACGACAATAACACCTCGTCTCGCCGCCGAAACAGCAGACCAAGGTGCCCTAATTGCAAACTTTCTTTAGCTTGTGTAGCAGGTAGGTGTTTTATGCTTTCCTCTTCGCTGATGCTGTTAAAGGACGCCTTCTTGCCGTGGCACCGATTTGGCCGGGCCCCTTGCCTGGTTATACAAGCATCTCTCAACTCCCTCCCTATCTCACACAACGAGGATGGACGGCAGGAATGGACAGTTTCAGCCAGCAGTCCACCGGGTTCACATCCAGCTGAGCCTGAGGTTATAACTATTACTCTTCATTTATACAGCTACCAGACAGTTCACATCCTAACTAGAGTGAATATCAAAGTGAATAATTACGAGAAAACAAAAACTATTTCCGATAAAAGTTAAATGCTGTGGTGCTTATCTTGCGGGTAATGGTTGAGGTCCTTTTTCTCATTTCTCCAAAAAGGTTTTGAGCATTTACTGGTATATTAACTAACAGCCAGAGAGACCTCATTTTTTAATGTTGCAAATTGGCTGATAATGTACGGATGTGGAAGGAACGTTGAGGGCGTACACATCCCTTATTTTCGACAGTCCAATGATACCTATAGTAGGACAGTGTCATTTACTATAACACGTGCAATAAACGTCTTGCATAAGTGTTATCATAAAATTGTTTCCATGAAAATAGGAATTTGGTGTGACGAATTTGGTGATGAGTTAGTTTGAATACAGACTTGGGGCAATAATGCTATGAATCAAGCTACCCCATTTCCAAAGTGCTGAATCCGGCTCAAGTTAAGATCCTTTTTAACTTCTCACCCAGGTTACTGAACAATGTTAATAGTTAATCGACAGGGGTTTTTATTTTTTATAATGCTTTTTTATTTATATAGTTTTTAAATACTTCTCCAGATTCTCGAACGCTGGTTATAATTAACTGCTCATTTGACATTTTTAACACTGCAAATTGTTTAAGGTCCTTTTTAAATACTTTCTGAACGGATTCTGAACACTGGTAATAGTTAGCTGAAGAGAAAATTATATCGCAGATTGGTCGATTTTAGTACTACTACTACTATTACTACTACCATTATTATTATTATTATTATTATTATTATTATTATTATCTCTTCCCTAGGTTTTCGAGCACAGCTCCGAGTTCCTCAGCCCCATCGGAGTCTCGGGTAAGGAATACTCCACCGGCACTACCATCTCGACTAGGGAGGAAGGACTGGAGGCGGAGGGATGAGAGCAGGGAAAGAAGCGAGCGAGGGAGCGCAAGCGAGGAGTCGAGGGACCTTGATGGATCTCAGCAAGTTGATAAATTTAACCTTGGCCACGGAAGCGATGGGCAGGAATTTTTACTTATTGAAGAAGAAACTGAAAAGAACGATAATAATGATGGCGGCTGGGTGAGTAAGCCCCCCGGAGTTAATTTAAGGGCAAAATTACCCACACGAAGACCAGGAAGTGACAAACATGAAACCAGGACGAAGTTTCCGGATCGTTTCGAAATTCCCGTAACAGCCTCGATATCCACAGGCTCCACACGCACGCCACTCAAGAATCAAAAGCTTGATACTCCGGAAAGCGTTCAACCAACCAAGAAAATTACGATAAGCGATCTAGTGCGAAATCGGAACTCGGCACGGTGGGTGAAAACATTTGCTCCTGCGCTCTCCACGCCTCGCCTGACCCCCAAGCCAACCGTGCGTGTCGCCAGCACCACAGAGGCGATTAATGGCTCTGTCACACTCGACAGGCATTCCACAGTGCACGAGATTCTGCATCCTGGGATCGATTTTGACACCAGTATTTTTGAAACAACAACGGAACCCCTGACTACACATCGAACTGAAAATTGGATACTGAACACCACCGGGTCGTATACATTAAAGCACACTTTGCCCTCTGAACACCATGAGGTTTACAAGCCGTTTACTTTGCCCTCCGCACCATCCAGTGAAAGTTTCCTGGCAAACTTAGAAAACAACGCCCGGCTACCCGTGGCTGACAAACCGAGACATCGCTTCAAAGAAAACGAGTATAAACAAAGTGCCAGGGAAAACCCACCGCAGACACAAATAGGGGTAACTGGTGATAAAGAACCCCACTTCTTGAATTATCTATCGGACAGAACACTAAGGCGCTCAAAGTACGAGGATAGTACTGAGGATGAGCACGTTCACAAGCACATATTTGAATCTGCACAAGACATAATAGAGATATCGTCGCTGGAGGACAGGCGCAGAAGTAAGTCACACTTGAATTTAGCTTGCCTTTTCCAGAACACCTTTACTCGATAGAACTTGTAGTGCCAAAACGTATATCATCATATTCTTAAATCAACAACAGAAGTAACACCAGTTCCGATAGTAACAGCAGTACCGGTAGTACAGGTGATAGTAGTTGTAGTAGTAGTAGTAGTAGTTGTAGTAATAGTAGTAGTAGAAGCAGTAGTATCATAGTAGTAGTGTCAAAAGCCTCAGTGGATTATGAATTGCACAGGAAATTAAAATAACCACGTTACCAAAATTCATTACCTGCAATCTAACCAAGTAACAATACAGTTACATAATTTAAACCTTGTTACTCAGTGAATTAAGTGTATGACATACGGCTGTGATAGACACAATACTTTCACTGTGAGGGAAAGTGTTGGTGGCGGCGCCTGGTAACTAGATTAGGAGTTCTTTGCTCAGTACACAGACACGACGTGAGTGAAAACTGGATTGGAGTGAGGGAGAGCTGACCCCCCTCCAGGCCCTACTACTGCTTCCTCCCCCTCCTGCCTTCGCATGGTTCACGACGTCCTCCTTTCCCTCACACCTCACACTACATGAACCCACCCCTACTCTCTGTGATTCCTTCCCATACACTTCATGACCCCATCCTTACTGTATAAACCCTTCCCCTCACACTGCATGTCCCCACCCTCACACTGTATGATTCCAGCCCATACACTTCATGACCCCACCCTTACTGTATAAACCCTTTCCCTAACACTGTATGACCCCACCTTCACACATCTTTCCTCTCCCTCACACTTCATGACCTCTCCATCACACCTCATGGCCCCTCCCTCACACCTCATGGCCCCTCCCTCACACCTCATGGCCCCTCCTTCACACCTCATGGCCCCTCCTTCACACCTCATGACCCCTCGCTCACACCTCATGACCCCTCGCTCACACCTCATGACCCCTCCCTTACACCTCATGACCCCTCCCTCACACCTCATGACCTCTATCTCACACCTCAGGACTTCTCCGCCTCATAACCCCTCCCTCACACTTCATGACCCCCCCTCACACCTTGCGGCCCCTTGCTCTCACTGCATGAGCTCACCCTCATACTGCATGACCCATCCCTCCCATTAGATGAGTCTTCTTTCACACTGCATGAGCCCTCCCTCACACTGCATGAGCCCTCTCTTACACTGCATGAGCCCTCTCTCACCCTGCTCGAGTCCCCCCTCACACTGCAGGACCTCGTTTTCACTTTGCATGACCTCTCTTCCACATTGCAAGACCCCCTCCTCACATTGCATTCCCCCTCCTCTCCCTCCCTCCCTCCCTCTCTGGCTACCCATCCAACCAGTCTTACGCCATGAGATTTCTCCCAAGCACACAAGAGCCACATTCTTTCAGCCAATGCAAGCAATGGAGAGACTTGAGCAATAACATACTTCCTCTTTCTTAATTAGCTGGAAAAAAAAAGTGAAAATAAATACCGTACAATGACTTCCTGTTACTCCTGCATGCAGTTACGGTAGATGCCAGTAATGGATTGTGAGATAGGAAATTCTAGACTGTCTCAAGCAGATTTCTGTTGCCTTAGAAACAATCACAGTAAACTTTTCAGCTCGGATCCCTATTTTTTTTTTTTCCCTAATACATAAAACACCATATGGTTATTTCGAACTTTGATAGGACGTCTCCGGGCCGTAGATGTGAACAAAGGAAAGTACAGTATAAACATTGTATTTAAGCTACTGTATCCCGAAAAGTATAAACACTATACTTACGATGAATTCCTGGTACCTTAACTGAACACTCATAAGCATTGTGTTGCAGCTCCATCACTCAGAGGGCATAAATACTGTTAAAAAAAAAAAAAGTATTATTTCAGCCAACTGAATCTGAAAAATATAAACATTGCAAGGAATTTCATTTATCTTTACCACAGAAGTATAGCCATTGCATTTCAACTGCCCTGACCGGGAAAGTACAAACACAGAGGGTAACTTTTCACGGGATAGGCTCGAGTACGTGCACTTTCTTCCACTTTCTCCATTCAGAGGTCTGTGTGCTCCTTTACAGTTTTTCCCGCCAGACTTCTTGTTTAACGCTACCAGATCCACACAAAATAGCCAGAGATTTAACTCCTCGAATATGATGATGTCCTTCCAGTTTTTCTCTCTCCAAATCATTTTTTTCAACGTAGGCATAACCTTTCGTCTTGAAGGGGTTAATGAAGTCTACCTGTAATCCCCTCCCTCTCTCCTCCCCAGTACGAAGAGTCTCTAAAAGCTTAATAATACCGTTTATAGAGATCACCACCACCGCCATCATCATCATCATCATCATCATCATCATGACCTCTTTTTGCCACCTAATGACTGGGCAAGTTAGGGTTAAAAAGGCAAGGATAAAAATGTACGATACACTAAACTATCAACAACATGCCCAGTGAAATGAGTCAGGCAATCATATACTCACCATTCAAACCCCCGGAATGCTTGCTCTACCTCACGGGCCAAACAGTCTGCACATTTCTGGGGATATGTTTCTTTTTAAATGTGATTCACATGACGTACGAGATAGAGGTATAAATAAGTAAACAGAGAGTATAAGCTTCAATAATCTCCGTGATCTCGATGCTCACTCTTGGTTGATTATGTTTTTGGCTCCGATGACCTAAATTTTGAAAGTGGAATATTTCAAGGCACTGGTGGAGACGGTGAAATAAACAGAAACACAGAGCTGATAAAAATCGGTGGTGATGTGAGATGAGGAAATATTTGAAAATGTTGAACCTGATATAGCTTTCACAAGCGCGCGCAAAAAGCACTTAAGGTAGATAAACAAACTCACAAGCTTAATATATATATATATATATATATATATATATATATATATATATATATATATATCCATCATCCAATCCTACATTGTCCCATGAGGAGCGTAGGAGCCCGGGACTAGGCGGTTGGTCCCGATATTTAAGATAAGAGTGACCAGCCTCACTCATTCCTGAGTGGCATTACATGAGCAATCAACCCCAACAACTCCTTGGATATAAACCTTCACCGGCTCAATCCGATTGGAGCGCAATAATTACCCACTAAACCACCAGGCGCCAAAATTTGGTTATATGGTTACCACCCAGCATAGTAAATGGTTTCCTGGAGTACAGGAAACCATTTGGCTTGTCACGTCACCCACAGGCATAAGAAAGAGGAAAGAATGAAGGAAAGACAGACAGAAGAGGGAGTGTAAAGTCACTCGTAGGCAGAAGGACAAGGAAAGAATGAAGGAAGGGAAGACGGAAGAGGATGGAAGGAAAGAAGGATGGAGGAGAGGAAAGGGCAGACACCCGAGAGCAGCACTCCATCGAGTGAGTGGATGGTGAGCGCCCCCACCTACCACAATATCTATATATATATATATGTATATATATTATATAATATATATATATATATATATATTTATATATATATATATATATATATGCATAGAAAGAGAGAGAGAGAAATCGCTTAAAAACATACACACTAATAACGTACAAACACACCACACACACACACACACACACACAAGCCCGAGTGTGAACTCACAGATAATGAAAGAAAAGCATTCGGGAGCCGAATGCTAATTGGCCGCCGGAACATGCTGTTGGCCAGATCCAAGATTTTGGCCATATCTTGAAACCTTGAAGGTTTCATGTTGATAGCTCAAGCCGTTCATGAAATATAATGGTACTAAAGGCAAGCGATAAAAACTAGTTGATCGTTGGCATCCATTTTGGTGATCTTGACCTTGACCCCGAATGGTCATTTTCGAGCTCAGCCGATATTTTGGCCATATCTCGATACCCTGAAGGTTTCATGTTGCTAGCTCAAGCCGCTCACGGGATATAATGGGAACACACACACACACACACACACACACACACACACACACACAGGCTGGCAAAAACATGGCGGGCGATAAATATATACTACACACAAAGAATCACGTATAAACAGACACACCTCCACGTACGGAGCCAAAACCTATCTCTAGTAACGCAGTGAGACGGCAAATAACCCAAGCGATCGTAAACCCCAATCTTATCACGCTAACCTCAAATCAGCGCTCTGTTACCTAGATTAACTCCACGCGGAAATAGACCCTTCAGCCAGAGTACCACATTTTAATTTAGTCTTGTTATCTCCGAACGATTTTATTCAGCTTCCCAAAGATGTCTAGAAGCAGTACTAGGAGCAGTAGTAGCAGTAGCAGCAGCACCAGCAGCAGTAGTAGTAGTAATTGTTACATATAACCCATGCAGTTAGAAAACTCTTTCCGTACGTAAATATTATATAGTATGTCTTCCTGGGATGGCAGTAAGAGAATATAATACACGTCAGCGAAGTGAATAGGTTAATGATGACTTATCCCTCCACTCTGGCTGTGCAATAATTAACTACATACGTCATGCTGCCTACTTCTTCCTTAGCCTTTATCATTCTTTTTCTGTGCCTGTCGTCCTCTCTTCCTATTTCTCCCATCTCTCTTGTCACTTATTGCTTTTCTTTCCTTTACAGGTGGCTTTGCATTGAGAGACAAACCAAATGGTTTCCTGTAAACCAAGAAACCATTTACAACGCTGGATGGTAACCATATAACCAAATCATACGTGCTCCCTACGTGTCAGCAAGTGGGTTGGTGGAGGGTTAGTGCCCCTCCCCGTAAAACAAATAACTCAAAGTCAAATGGCCACCCCTTACGGGATTATGGCGTCTGGCAATAGATAGATAGATAGTCATCTTTCTGAAGGTGTTCAATTAAAAACGACAAAAAATAAAATTGTATTGACAGACGATTACAATAACTGCTATGAAACTTGATTATCGTATAAACTATGCTTGTTTTTTTTACCTTAACGTTGCTTTAAAAATTTTTCATTAGCAGCCTATTTCATGTAACATAGTAGCAGAAAAAGAAAATACTATGGCTCTACATCCTTTCCTTGGCACTTTTTGTAACTAGCATTATATTCCACAGTTAATTTATTGTTACAACCATGCATTCAAGATGGACAGATGGCAATTTTAGGGCAGATTAAAGTGAAAAGAGTATAATCAAGATCCATTATTAAATACGGTACTTCCCCAGAGCTGTTTGGGCCTCGTCAGCCGCTCCACAGGAGAGATAAGGACGGCCTGCTGGACACCCCAGTGGACACGGACGGCGATAAGGACAAGGACAAGACTGCCGACTTATCCTCTGGTACGTATCCTTAGGTAAAGTAAGGCTGGATTGGGTTAGGTTGGAATGGATCATGTTAGTTTAGGTTAGGCTGGGTTAGGTCGGGTTGGGTTAAATTAAGTTAGGATAAGGTAGGGTAGGCAGGGTAGGGTAGGGTAATGTAGGGTATGTTAGGTTGAGAAGTTTACTGTAGTTAGTTATTATGTTAGGTTTCGTTAGCACAGATCAGAATCGCTTTGAATAATTTAGGTTAGGTTAAGGTAGAATAAGCTAGGTTAGGTTAGGTTATGCTAGATTAGACTGAGCTGGACTAAGTGATGTCAAGCTGTGTCTGGTTAGGTTAAGCTATGTTAAGTGTGCTGTGGAGAGGGGTTTGTTCATGGGGAAGTGTTGATAGCCAATAGGTGATTGGTGGATTGGGATGTGTGTGTGTGTGTGTGTGTGTGTGTGTGTGTGTGTGTGTGTGTGTGTGTGTGTGTGTGTGTGTGTGTGTGTGTGTGTGTGTGTGTGTGTGTGTGTGTGTGTGTGTGTGTGTGTGTGTGTGTGTGTGTGTGTGTGTGTGTGTGTGTGTGTGTGTGTGTGTGTGTGTGTGTGTGTGTGTGTGTGTGTGTGTGTGTGTGTGTGTGTGTGTGTGTGTGTGTGTGTGTGTGTGTGTGTGTGTGTGTGTGTGTGTGTGTGTGTGTGTGTGTGTGTGTGTGTGTGTGTGTGTGTGTGTGTGTGTGTGTGTGTGTGTGTGTGTGTGTGTGTGTGTGTGTGTGTGTGTGTGTGTGTGTGTGTGTGTGTGTGTGTGTGTGTGTGTGTGTGTGTGTGTGTGTGTGTGTGTGTGTGTGTGTGTGTGTGTGTGTGTGTGTGTGTGTGTGTGTGTGTGTGTGTGTGTGTGTGTGTGTGTGTGTGTGTGTGTGTGTGTGTGTGTGTGTGTGTGTGTGTGTGTGTGTGTGTGTGTGTGTGTGTGTGTGTGTGTGTGTGTGTGTGTGTGTGTGTGTGTGTGTGTGTGTGTGTGTGTGTGTGTGTGTGTGTGTGTGTGTGTGTGTGTGTGTGTGTGTGTGTGTGTGTGTGTGTGTGTGTGTGTGTGTGTAAACCTTTCGGATACAACAGAAAACGCTAATAATACTTTCATTACTAATAATTAACATCAGCGTGTAAAATTTTACAATCTGATTAATTTAGCCGTGGTAAAGATTAAAAATGATGAAACCTCGGACGGAATTTTGAGAAAGTTTCAGTGAGAGCGACAGGGAAGGAAAAACAAAACAGTTCTTCACGACTCCTACAAAAAAAAAAAAAAAAAAAAAATGTGATTCACAGACTTTTGTTTTTCCCTGGGACGGCCATGAAATACGGAGAGAAAATGAATCTGACATTTTGACTACTTTTGGACATACGGTCATTTTAGTAACAATAAATTTCACTAACTTCATAATGACAATTTTAATAAACGGAACATTTAGATGGACGATTACTGTATCTCTTCTTTGTAAGGGTGAAATTTGTTATTTATTTTGGTATGGCGATTTTCATGAACTGTTAGATGACACTTTTCATTACTCGCAGGAGGATTAATTTTACCACCTAAGTAACCGCGGCCTTCACTGAAAAGATAACGACGATAAGTATTTTGAGTTATACAGCCATCACCACTATGGCATGAGCGGAAATCGTTACTTTCGTTTCGACTTTTTCCATCGTATTTAGAGAGAAGCTTCCATAATTCTGGTACTGAGATTTTCATTTGTCATTGCAAGCTAACTTAGACAAACGTTTTACACTGTTTTCACATAATTAACCTAGAATATTAAAGGCTTCTCAGGTATACGCTTATGTGTTAGTTGTTTTTTCATCTGTTTTCCGATTAGTCATGTGTTATTTCCCTGTTCTGAGTGTGTGCGTCAGTGAGACTCCAACTAGCAAGTATGACTTTCAGTATACTGTGTGTGGGGGGGGTGCGTGTGTGTGCGTATGTGCCCGTGCGTTTAAGAGTATGGGTGTTAGCGTGAATGTGTGTAAGTGAATGTGTATAATTGTGTGTGTGTGTGTGTGTGTGTGTGTGTGTGTGTGTGTGTGTGTTCCCCATTTGCTGTAATAATAATAATGATAATAACAATAATTTTGCTGACATAGCCCTAACTGAAAATATACATAATCTGTAAAAAATAAATACAGTAATTGATTCCCATTAATATACAGTGGTTAAGTCGCTAGTGCATAGAGAACATAAATGTGTATTGTATATAGAGCGAACACACATGTTAATAATAATATAAATGATACGTAAATGGATGGCTATAGGTAGTTCTGCTTTTGTGTTTCCCCTTTCCTGATTCCGGACACTACTCACTCGTAACGAGACTTAGGGCTAATATGATGATGGTGGTGGTGATGATGATGATGATAAAGATTGTATAGATTGCGGGATGAATTTTGTATGTGGGTATACAATTCAGTAATAGTATTGTCTGGGTAATCTCTAAATGATCTGGAGTACTATACAGCTGTTATTTTAGTATTACCGGTGTGTTACAGCATATACAGTAATTGCACTTAGTTCACATTGCTGTGTAGTAGTAGTACACTATTGTGCTCAAATAGAAGTTTAATGTGTGAATGTACTGATGAGATGACTGTGTGTGCGCGAGTGCATGTATGTGTATGCATCTGTATGAGCGTGTGCCTGGAGGTCACGCAGCCACGGTCACACACACTACTCTGCCACGTGACCCTCCCGCCAGTACACCACCCTCCGTCTCATCCCACCAACAGTATATTTTTTAGTACAGTCGAGCTTCTGCTTTCTATTTCTTTTCCTGATCGCCTCTTACATTTTCTTTTTGTGATCGAGTCTTGCATTTTCTTTCGTGTCAGTGAGCACGTTTGGGGTGGCTCAATAAAAACTTTCTAAAGACATGGTATTGGGGTCAGTAGTCGACAGTGGCCACATGATTTCTGACCTCACTCTAACCCCTTGAATCCAGTGACATTTTTGCACATGCACTAGTGATGCAGCAACCATTTTGTTCTCGTCGGCTCGCACATCCACGTTTGTGTGTGTGTGTGTGTGTGTGTGTGTGTGTGTGTGTGTGTGTGTGTGTGTACAAGATTATGAAAAAGAAAAATGCAAACATTAATGCACATTAAACTTCCCTGCACCACATCCGTACAGTGACGTCACTTTTACTTTATTCTCGCTATTTCCAGACGATTTTGTTCAGTCTGATAGATTTTTAGAACTGGAAGGGCTATTCACAGCCTTAATTAGTCCCTTCACTACCATGGGACTATTTTAAGCTGGACAGTGGCGTATGGTGCCAGGAGGAATGAAGTACAGAAAACGCCCTCGGTTTGAAGGGGTTAACTCCTTCACTACGAGGTGTCTCTCTCCTCGTCTTATTAAAATCGTCTGGCGGTAGCAAGAATGAACTAAAAGACGACCATGATGATGTTTTATATATATATATATATATATATATATATATATATATATATATATATATATATATATATATATATATACCGGTATGTATGTATGTATACTGTAGATAGATAGATAGATAGATATAATGTGTGTGTGTGTGTGTGTGTGTGTGTGTGTGTGTGTGTGTGTGTGTGTGTGTGTCATTCACCAAATAAATTCAGCTAAATGTGGTCAGCTAAATTTATTCATCCAAAGAAGCCTGCTGTATTTTCAGTTCAACAATGCCGTTATATAAATCTGTCAAATATGTTGGCTAATTAAAGTCAAATGACTGAAGTCAATTAACTGGAACCACCTAAATGGAGTCACTTAATACTTTGTTTCTTAAGTCAAATAATATTCGTTTACAGCAAAAATATTCCTTTCCTTGTTTATGTTGGCACTCTGTCATTTCTGCTGATGACGTTTACAGACTCACTTACACATAATCATGGACAGCACAACACTTCTATATTCACATGCATCACAAGTCCCACAGACATCTCATCCTCATCTGCATTTCTTCAGATGGGGAAGGGTTATTTCTGGGTATCACTCTTCCTCCGAGGAGAAGGTCCGGTGGGAATGGACCTAATTATGGTCTGATACGGATGCAGTTAAAGGTACAAAATGCTCCAGTATTGTCAGCGGTCGTTTCATCATTCCCAAAAGAGCTGCTTTGTTCTGGCAGGCCTAGTATTATTTTCATCAAATTTTGTTCAAATGTCTCTTTTTCCCTGGATCTTTTATCGTCAACGTCTTGAGTACAATGATGTTTCAGCGCTGCCTCCGGACAGTTTTCTTCAAGTCTGGCAAGGCCTCTGGTATCGATGGAGTTACTGAAGGCTATATCCACTCTCTCCAGTTGGGTAAATGTCTCTTTAAAAAGTTAAGTCCCCAGGAGGTAACAAGAAAAAAGAAAACTGAAAATGACGTCATCCTACTGAAAGAATTAATGAAGTAAGCGGAGAAGGGGAATGATATCAAAAAAAGGATCTAAAACCAATTTGTATGACAGACGAATCTCCACAGATGCGAACTGTTATAATAAGAACTAATTTTGCTTGGTACACTGTTGTTTTCTTAATATTTAGTTTGGCTCTAAAGTGTTTGATAGCTCTGGCTGTGAGTAAAGCAGTCGTATACACGGTGTAAGCCCAAAAGAATTTGTGGCTATATGTGAATAGAGCGGATAGAGTGGATAAGAGGGAGTGGATGCGGTGGACTTAATACAGTAGATGGATAAGCAGGGAGAGCTATTGCAGGAAGGTTGACAGACGGAATGAAGAGCTGTGAATGAGTCAGGATAAGGTTTCAATTGGATTTTCTGACATGGCATCCAGGGATGATATATGGAAACAAAGGCAGATTAAGAGATGATGGATAGATAGACCAACATAAAGACAAAGATAATGGCAGATAGACACCGATACATGGATAGAATACAGTATACAACTAGGCATCAGATAGAGAAGCATGCAGATAGGCTACCAGATAGTAAGACGGATGAATTATAACATGTACCCTTTCATAAATGCAACTGGTCGGATATGGAACTCTCTTTGTCTGTTCATTCTGCCTTCATCTCCACGGCCTCCAAACTTTTAAACGCATTGGGTCTAGGCATCATGAAATAAAGGAACCTTTATTTTTTATTTTTTATTTTTTTTCCAGACTTCTTTGACAAAGGACGAGAGTTGTGGACTTTCGGACTTGGTTACTTTCTTGTTTGCACTAAATAAGTAATAGGTATATAAATGAACAACTTAAACGCACTCAGAGAGCGCATACCTCAGCCAGCGCCTATACCAGACTACCCAGATCACCACTGAAATTTAACCAACTCTTCTGTAGCTCATGGCCTACTTAGCCACAAATTTTCACTGAAATCCACCAATAACTTTTTGATATGTCCTGTGGTCAAGCACAAAAGAAAACAGTCCTGAACCGGGACTCGAATTCAGATCATCACTGATACCTAATCAGTTCTTCCTTGGCCCAAGACCCTCGTATTTACAGGATTTTACTGATAGTTATCAGTAATTTTTTGAGATATTTGTGGATAAACAAACTAACGGAGGTGAATATATAACCACCTACAACTTCGTTGGCCGAGGTAATTACTACTACTACTATCACTACTACTACTACTACTGCTACTGCTACTACTACTACTACTATTGCTTCTGCTGCTGCTGTCGCTGCCGTCGCCGCCGCCGCCGCTGCTGCTGCTGCTGTGGTTACTTTTAGTGTTACTTTTACTACCAGTAATAATCATTATCATCATCATTATCCTGACGTATTCTGTGCGTATCCAGTCACTACTGATTTAGAAATGACAGTAACAAATTAGGGGCCTGCTTACACCTTGGTGTACTCATCTTTTAAAAATGACTTTGTCACTGATGTCTCTCCCACAGGTTCCTCCTTTTCCTACGTCCACTTCCACCGCCTCCCCGCCACACCATCCCGCACACAAGGTAAGCCCACTCACTTGACGCAGGCACCCGTCAGTGGGAGAATTGTCCAGTTATTTTATATATATCTTTTCCCATACGTAAAGAAATATATCAGATACTGTTAAACGTTCTAATGTAACTGAAGACACTTGTAAGTAATATTATTGTTGACTTCGATTTCGTAACGTCTCTTCATCAGCGATATATTTATCCTATTACACCTTATAACCTGTACTGTATGGTAGATACGAACCATTTCTATGCAAAAGAGGTGTACTTAGCATGCAAGGTATTACTGATGGCTAATGAGTAAAATAGATTGCTAAGAGTCCTATACCGGCGAGAAAATAGCCCTATGGGAATATTCTTGCTCAGTCTGCACCTTTCCCCGAACTACCACCCCTAGCCCTTCCAACGAGATTCTGATTCTGATGTTTGATTTGTTTTGTTTAACTTCCTTTGGTAGAGAAGCAAGCTATCTGCCTTTGAGTCAACAGTTCATTTCGCCACAGTTCAGTTAAGTGATTTTACTTTTTAATTTCATGGTAACTCTTCCTGCCTGTCCTGTGGCATATGTCGAGACAGATTTAATCCTAACTCGTACAAGGTTAGTGCTAATCAATGCAATGCTATTTTAGATGAGTTTCCGTTTCTTTCTTAGTTTCTCAAATTTCTGTGATCAGATGACTCACATTTTATACTCTATTAAAAAACGTCTTACCAATATATCAGTCCCTCTGTCAGTTTTGTTATACTACCATGGGAGAAAATAATGATGAAAAATTATAAACCTAAACTGAAGAATTGCACCCTCAAGCCGATATTTTGTTTATTGAGATTTGAAGAGTTTCAGCCCGACTTGCTCCAACTGGAATCGAAACTTTTATTTTTATATGCGGATGTAAGTCTTCCATTCGAATACTTCATGGTGCAGAGAAATCAAGACACATTTAATCTAAGCAAATCTTCATCCTACAGGGAGCAAAGACGACAACAACACTCCCGCACTTCCCAAGCGACACACCCGCCCAAACCCTACAAGACTGCCCCAGAAGACACTGAGGACGAACCAGCAACCATCAAACTCGAACGACAACTACGGGGCCGCCAGTGACGAACTGCAAAGATCTGGAAGCGACAACGGAGACACCTCAGACCAACCCTACCCCATAAACCGTCTGACGGGGGAGGCTCACAGCCCTAAGACAGAAACCTTTGACTTAGAGGGTAGTATTCAACGTGGATTTGGAAATGATGCTGGAGGAGAAGACTTGGAATATTTTGGGACATTTGGTGATTTTCTGAGGGAGCATGGGATCACAGACGCCTCGTTCGGGCTGCCAGGACCTGCAGATTTCAGTAGGGTTAACCCAGGGGGCCACTTTGGTGACAGTGAGGGTGACTTGAGAAGAATCGAGAAGGACAATAAGGATAGTCGGGGAAATCGACAACAGCATCAATCACAGGAGCAATTGCCACACCAGCAGCAACAATTAACACAGCATCATCACCAGTCGCAGCAGCAGCAGCAGCAAAATCAACAGCATCGTCAACATCATCAACAGCTACAACATCAGTTTCAACAGCAGCAACAACAACAGCAGCAGCAGCGACATCTACAGCAGCAACATCAGCAGCAGCAGCAGCAGCAGCAGCAGCAGCAGCA
This sequence comes from Coenobita brevimanus, assembly GCF_032717465.1. Classification (NCBI taxonomy): domain Eukaryota; kingdom Metazoa; phylum Arthropoda; class Malacostraca; order Decapoda; family Coenobitidae; genus Coenobita; species Coenobita brevimanus. The sequence goes on along the minus strand of NC_136996.1, from coordinate 6,619,542 downwards.
GCAGCAGCAGCAGCAGCAACAACAACTTCACCATCAACAACAACTTCCTCAGCAGCAGCCACATCAGCATCAGTCAAATCACCTGAATGAGAATAACTTCCCACATAATACTCCTACACAGCAGCCAACACAGCATAACTTTTCACCAAGTCCAGGACCACTAAGAAATACTCCCCATGTTCAAGGACCTCCAAGAAATATTCCCCAGAACCAAGGCCACTCGAATCGTCCGTCAAATAATGCACCATCTCATTTTCCTCCCAACAGTGGACCCTCACCTTTTCCTTCCAATCAGGGATCACCAAATAACATTCCCAGCAGTCCAGGGCCAATACATTCCTTCCCTAATGGAGGTCCGCATCAGAATCTCAGGGACGCAAGAGACTTCTTCAGTAATAGGCCCAACAGTGATTTACACCAGAATGCAATAAGTCATCAGCAGCCCCAACTTCTCGGCCCACCCTTGAACCAGAAGGCAAAGGAAGGCCCCCTTTCTTCCCAGCATCGTTTCCCTTCACCGGTTGACGATCTGCGGAACAATGGGCAGAATCAAGCGATTTTTCCTGAACTGCAGAATGGTGGTAATGTGCTGGGATCTCCCTCCTTACCTTACGACCATTTCCCTCCATCTATTTCTGTCCCTCCTCAGTTGGTAGGCAGACCAGCCTTGCATTCCGCGTTTCCTGGCCCAGGCAGCTTTCCGCCACTCTTATCTCACCCGCCTGGTCATTCTCAGTCGGATATCTCTTTTTCACCTAATGCCCTTCCTTCTAATCCGTCGCCCACATTGCCATCGCCGATAAACAATTCACCCCCCTTTTCTCCTCCCCATCAGTCCTCAAAAGAGAATCTCCTTACACCTTTTACCCATCCTCCTGCAACCTCAGGGGTAACTGTCCACACCGCAGGGGGAAGTCAGAGGGACGAACTGAGTTCTGCAGTGGCATCTGAGACGGTCATAGAGACACAACCATTCGTAGATCTTAACGACTTTCACAGTCTTGTCAACTTTGAGCTGCAAAAGCTTCCCAAAGGGGTGAACGACTTTCCAGATACACCAGATGGATTTACACCCCACCATAATGAAAATCAGCAACATAGAACAACACGTCCTCCATCCAACGCTCCTAATCCACCTAACAACATCAATTTTGTGCCAAATGCTCGTCCTCCACCACAGCCTTCTGTTCCTCCAGTTTCTCAACAAGGTCCTCCGTTCACACCACCTCAGGGGCCAATCTCACCACAGCAGATTCACATCAACACACCGTCAAACTCCTTCACAATCTCTCCTGCAGAGTTAGAGCTTAATCATCAGCTTGAAAATATTATCCCTATTAATGGCCCAGGAGGAAAGGAGGAGACACGGCATCTCCGACCCTCACCTCCGCCTCCTCCTCCTCCTCCTCCTCCTCCTCCTCCTCCTCCTCCCCCTCCCATTCACCCTCATCCCACGCCAAGTAATAACATAAATCACGGAACGGGCCTACCTCAATACAACCAACACAACCGGTTCCCCCTTAATAACAGTCAAGGGACTAGAAGACCACATGATGGAGTAAGGGGTCCCAGCTTATCTCCTAACGCTGTGTTAAGGAGACCGAGTGTGAGACCACATGGAGAAAGAGGCCTTCCCCAAAACCGTCCTCCTCCAAATAATATCCGTCTCCCTAGAGAAAACAATAATCGTCCTGGTCCTCCTCAGCAGTTCCTTCACCCTACAAGAGATCCCAACAGACCGCCATTGCCACCGACGATACCCAGACCGGTCTTGGTTAAAGTGAAAAAGCCGAGACAAAGGGAAAACGAGGAGTCACCCAGGAGACCAAACAGCGTCCAGCAGTTTAACATCGTGCACAGAGAAAGACCTTCACAACAAGGACCCATCCAGACCCAGATTAACAATAATATACCTCCCCATCTTCCTCCCCCACCTTTCAAGCCACACCAGTCTTCACATTTCGGCGTCTTCCAAGCTCCTCTTCAGCTACCTGATCAACGGCCTCCATCACTACTAACTCCACCACCACCCCAGCACATTAGGAGTCCACATATTTTACCTCCATCACAGCTCTCTCCTCCACGACAACTCTCTCCACCTCAACCAAGAGCTCCTCCATCCCAACTGCCTCCACCAAACCTACCTCAAGCATCATTCTCGTCGGCACAGTTTTTGTCTCCACAACTTCCCCCACATCTTCCTCCACCACGGCTGCCATCACCACAACTACCCCCACCACGGTTACCCCCGCCACAGCTGCCTCCACCACAGCTGCCTCCACCACAATTGCCTTCACCACAACTCGCCCCACCACAACTCTCCCCACCACAACTCTCCCCACCACAACTCCCACCACCACAACTCCCTCCACCACAGCACTCTGACTCCACACAGCCACAACAAGACTTTACACTATCCTCCCTTCCACCACCACCGTTCCGAGGCAGTGTGCAATTCCCGCCTCACCTAAACAGCCTGGACAGCCAGTCAACAAGTAATTCCAACAAGCTACGTTCAGAAGTCTTCCGTCCTCCTAGACAAACAGAATTCGGGCATCCATCTCCACTGGGAAGCAACGATTTCGACGGCTTGTCCTTGAACAACTACGTAGAGGGTGGGTTCAGGCCTCTGGACGACATTTCCCAGCCTATTCCAGCCATACTCTTCACTCAGCAGTCCAAGGTATCGGAAAGCCACGCTAAGATGCTGAGGAACATGAAGTACGGCGTCAATGGGGAGCCACTGGACATATGGATCCCAATTATTAACAGCGGTAAGTTAACGATATGTTCCAAGCTGTCACTTCGTTTTCCTTAGTGTGTGTGATGCGCTAAGATGGGAGAAATTGACAGATAGGTTTTAAAGGTAGCAATGAGCATATACTAGGCATCTTTTTATATACTGAGACTTCGAAGCAAAGAAGAAGGTCCAGAACAGCCATCTTGTAAGAAGAACATATTGTATGGGTAGGGGCTGAGTGGGGTGGTGTAAAGGGCTGCTGTGAGTGAGGGTAAGGGAAAGTGGATGTTATGTAGCTGAGTTTGCCCTTGATGATACAGGGACATAAGACAGGTAACTGATGGACGGACATAGCGAGGAGGGGGAAAAAAAAAATCCATCTATTTCATCTGCCAAATCAGGTCATCAGGTATAGAGGTGTGTTTTTAGGAAGTCATTTTTCATCCACAGGTATGTTTTATTAAAAGCATAAAAATTGCATTTAAAGTAATATAAGAGGAGATTTAACCACTTCAGCCCAAGAACGTCATTTTTACGTGATTCCGGTCGTCAAATATATATATATATATATATATATATATATATATATATATATATATATATATATATATATATATATATATATATATATATATATATATATATTTTTAGACTTTAGGGGAGACCTTTTATGGTGATGGGGCTCATGAAGGACACATCTAACACTTCCAGTTTGAAAATTCTCCCTTTAGCTGAGTGTAATAGCCTAGAAGTAGCAAGTATGAGTCATCTGGTAGAGAGGAGCTAAATTATTTAAAGTTTGATTCTGTAGGCTAATGCCTAATAGATAGATGTTTCTCTATTTTCTGATCACTATACAGTCTACATCCCTCCTCTCCTCTCCCAGTAGTAAGCATTGCCATGTAAATGTTACAAGTTTTAAGAGTTTCTGTTGTCCACTGGTAGGTGAGGGGACCCACCATTCTCTTTCTCGATATGGTGTTTCCTTCAGTTTACTACACCAAATGCCAGATAGTTTCGTATTTGTTATATTGGGTGGTACTCATATTTATAACAAATTCATGCCTGGTGGTCTAGCGGGTTGAGGCACTGGAACCGGATGTGGCCAATAAAAGATTTCAATCCATGGAGAGGTTCGGGTTTATTGTTCATATAATGCCACTTAGAGGCGAGCTACTGTCATTTTCACCTCAAATGACTGAACTGTGTAGCATAGCCTCAAGCCAGTACGTTACTGATGGGGAAACAAAAGTGTAAAGCTGTGATTTTCCAGTGTAGAGGACAGGAAGCCTTATCTTTCTCAGGCTAGTACACGTAATTCATAACGGTAGCATTTAGTATTATCTAGAATCTGACTTTATTTTATTTTTTTATTTTTCAGTTATGCAGGGAAAGAACAAGGTTGCAGACTGTCCACTTTGGTTTCCTTCTATATTGCGTAGAAAAGTAGGTATCGTGTAATTTTCTCCTCCTCTTCTTCTTCCAACCTATAGTTTCTCCTGACTCTTTTTTCAGACTATGGCATTGCCAGGGAACTGTCCGTCGAAAGGCCTCCTCAGATATCAGCCAGGAAAGACGACCTCCACGCCCAAGAAACCCAAGAGAGAAGAAACAAATTAGGGGAGAACTCTGGAGACTTCGGAGTAGGGGGAGAAGGGGAGAGAATGGAGGAAAAGGGAGGGACGGAGAGAAAGGGAGAAGCAGAGGTAAAGGGAAGGAAGGAAGAAAGCGGAGAAAAGGAAGGAGGAACGAGGATATCAGAGGGTCAGGCTATATCTTCAAAATCCACTCCTACTCCCCAACCCCTCACAGCCTCAGCACAGCCACAGCCGGAGTTCAGTAAGGGACCTAGATTAAATGTCGTTCACTTTCCCGGGAAAAATATTGTCGCCTCCGAAAATGAATAGGGAGAATTAACCCCTTTACCACGATGACGTCATTCATATTTTATTTTTGCTACGTTCATATTATTTTATCCAGCTTAACGAAGATCTCTCGCACTGCAAGGGTTATTAAAGGCTTTATCTAACCTCTTCAATAAAAAAAAAAATCTCCTGGTTAAAGCAAGAATAAAATACTATTGTCATCATCGTTGCAAAGGGGTATGGGTTGATGTTGTGACCCCAGGCTTATTTGAACTTGAACCCGATGAGCTGAAGGTTGAAGATACCCTTCTCCCGCAGTCCACCATCCTCTTTTCGGAGGTTAGGGGGGGAACTGTGGAGAGTTTATACAACTGAGCAGCGGAGGGTAAAGTCGGTGCCACCACATGAAAGCGTCGCTCTACAGCACCAGTTTAAGGAGGTAAGGGTAAAATATCAGTATGTATCCTCCACTTTCGTTCCCCATCTGCCGTAATTTTCTACGAGGATAATATGTGGAAGAACACTAACATACACGAAAAGATAACTTACGTGACCTACTGAAATAATGGCGACAGAAACATCTCTTAACTTTTGCTCATAAACCTCGGTGCCTGAAGCCCTCGATGAAGCCAAAGTGTTGTACAGTTTTTTAAATATATATAAAAACTGGTTACAGTATAGCAAATTAGCATATTAATTTAATACTCATAAATCGTATAGGTGATAGTATAGATATTACTAGATATAGTCCTCAAGTGGGATGTGCTGGCATATCCTAATATAGCCATTAATAAATATTACAAACGTTGATAAAGTGAGCCTTTTTTTCCTTACAAAAACAGTTTTTATGTAGATAGCCAAAGAAACAACTATCTGGCCAGATCCGTCTGAAGAAAATTTACAACTTGGGAAATGCAATGAAAACCATATCTCTACAAGTGCGTGTTTCAGATGGTTGGATGTTCCCGCTGTGTATCTGTCAAACTTTGGGAAGATACTTGTGTCGCGGTACAGTAAGCGGACAAGTAATGAGCTGTGAATGATGAAGTATAACACTCTTCGTGTATTTGAAGTTACTGTGTTCCTACAGAAGTATATTACCTACGTACATCATACTATCTTCTTAAGTACCAAAATTTACATTAGTGATTCTCTATTTCTACACAACTTTGCATTTCACAGGTTTTAATCTTCGACATCCAGCATCAATGAAACAGCAGGAATGATCCTTGTCGTATATTTACACACTATTTATATTCCATAGTGCCGTCAGCGTTTCATGACTTATAAATTAATCGTAAGCAATGTCAGTAATGTTGGAATATCGGCTGTGGAGTTCATTCCTCCTTCCTTTTGTGTGTATTCCACTATAAGAGTCAGTGTATGCAGTTGCGGTCAATGGTATCAATTAACTTTTTTCGCTGAGCAGTTATGAAGCTGGTACATAATTTTCTGAAGAGTCTGCTGGCTCCGAAGATGGCTCCACTACGCTTTGAAAATTATTACTCACTGTCTAGTGATTCATCATGAGGAAGTGGACTAATATTAATGTCCACAACAGCACAAAATTCAATAGCACTAATCGATACACGGTCAACATCTTGCATAACAGCGCGTCGCCGGAACATCATAGAGGAAATTCTGGAGATATTGTTATTAAAAAAGAACGTAGTGGTAGGTGGTGGCGACAATCATCCACTCACTTGATGTAGTGCTGCCTACTTCTTCCTTAGCCTTTATCATTCTTTTTCTGTGCCTTCCCTCCTTACTTCCTACTTCTCCCGTCTTTCCTGTCACTTCTTATTGTTTTCTTTCCTTTACAGGTGGCTTTACATTGAGTGACAAGCCAAATGGTTTCCTGTAAGCCAAGAAACCATTTACAACACTGGGTGGTAACCATATAACCAATTCATACGTGCTCCCTACGTGTCAGCAAGTGGATTGGCGGAGGGAAAGTGCCCCTCCCCGTAAAACAAATAACTCAGAGTCAAATGGCCACCCCTTACGGGATTATGGCGTCTGGCAATAGATAGATAGATAGATATTTGAACTTAAATCTCCATGGAATGGCTCGGTTCCACAGGTATTAAGCGTAATTTTGTGAATCGTTTGGCCTGTGAGGTGGAGCCAAGAATTTTGAAAACATAAATGATGAGTGCTTATTATTACTGGGCACTTCCTTGATAGTTTTTCTTCACTGTTCATCCCTCTTCCTGTTTCTGGCTTTCTCCCAAACATGTAGCTGGGAAAGATGATGAACAGATTATCCATTTGCAAATAAAACAGAAAAATTGCCATGATTAAACTAAAAACATTACTACTAAATTATCAAATGTATCAGAATGGTGAGAATGATACAAGATTTCCCGGCAACAGTGTGGATAAGAGAAACTACAACAGCTTGATATGTTCTGTGTTTATTGATCACTCAGCAGCACAGATGGTGACTTAAATGTAAGTTCCATTGTTACGTGTCGTATTCTAAGGGATGCTTGAACCTTGGTAAACATTTTCTGCCTCCGTGGCCTTTGTACACTCGATAAGTGTTACTTCAAAGCCCTCTTAGGTTTTACTTCAAAGCCCTCTTCTTCTGTTTCTTACCGACGGGCAAACACTGAGGCAGCACCGGACAAAGGAGAAGAAGCCAGTCATAAGGAAACGAGCCAAATCAACCCTCTCAGGCTTTCTTGACTCACCGTCAGAGAAATAATAATAATAATAGGCTAATAATAATAATTTAGCATTAACTGGAGGAGAATACTAGAGGTGTGACACTTGCACCGATGATGAAATGTTTAATATGGACGCTAAGGCTTCTATTATCATTCATCTGAATAAAATCGTCTGGTGTTAGTTGAAATAAAATGCCAGCGAAGACTATGAGAAGAGTGATGGGGAGAGGCAGGTGGTTTTGTGTGTGTGTGTGTGTGTGTGTGTGTGTGCCGTATTCTAGGTCGCTTTATATTTTGTAACTCCTCTTCCTGAGCGATTTTCTATGCACGTAACACCTAGTATCCTCATGCATGTTACTGATGTAATGCGTATCTTTATTCACTCATCATGACGCAAGAGTATATTAAGGTGCAATATGCAGAATAATTGGCTAAGAAAGAGGTACTATAAAGCCTCCCATACCACCTAGAATACTGGCCTGTTGAATTACATCTCTGTACACTTCTCTGCGATTTGATTGAGAGTCACAGTTAGGACAGTAACTATAGTTCTTTCATCATAACTTGGCTCTGATTTTCGACCTTTTGCGGCTTATTTCATTTGGCTGAGTGGTAGAAAATGACAATACTACATCCCTCCATCCTGACTAGCATCATATTCGAGCATTAATCACTTGTTACAACTCTGCATTCAAGATGGAAAGATTGCAATTTTAGGCCAAGTTTGAATAAAAAAAAAAAAAAGAGTAAATCATAATCACGTAATCATGTGTCCACTTCATAGGATTAGTGCAAAAAATAAATACAGTATGAGTGAACTTTATACTTTACGAAGATTAACCATATATATATATATATATATATATATATATATATATATATATATATATATATATATATATATATATATATATATATACAATTATAAAACGCATGGTCCTAATATTCCATTCCAACTCCCGCCAAACGCATTTACTCAGGTAAGCGTGAATCTTAGGAGCCTGGGATTATTAAACTGAACGTCAACCCGTTCACAAAGGAAGTGTCAGCCTCAGTTGTGTACACTTCTTACGGTTCATACACACTTACAATGTTAACTCTCAACAGAACTTCACAGTGTGGTTTGAACAGTCTGGATGTTTGGCTCATTTTAGGTGGACATGTTTCCTCATTCTTTGTCTGACATGGTGAGGTGATGACTAGGCTTTCTGATGAGGAGCTCAGCTTCTGTACGTTGTGAGCAGTGATTTTAAGTATAACAAAGAAAATGAATGCGACCGTAGTAGGCGATGCAGACAATGGTAGCTCATCACGTAAACAAATAATTCGAATTACTCAACAGTGAAACAGAGCGTTCACACCCTCGAACTACAGTTGTGTTCGATCCAATCACCGTGAATGACATGGCAGACTGAACTGTGCTCGTGCATACAAACCCTGAGGGCAAGAATATGAAGACTACTATGCTCATTTCTGTTAGAATTACAGTCACTGTATGAAGTGACCGTGAAACAGAAATATTTGTGTTGTTTTAAAAAATGGAGTGTAGCGAAATATAAACAAACATGGAGATACAGACAATGAATCCATGTGAACAAGACAGATGTTAAATATGCAAATACCGTATAAGAGAGAGAGAAAAAACGAGAAAGTCAACCTCAGACCCACTGCGCGTACTTCGGGTCCAGAGTGGCGTCCACTCTCCCATCCTACTGTCCATTCCTTGATGTCACCCATTAGATTGGTAAGCTGAATCATTCCACTGAGTTGAGGTCTGTCTTATATTATTGCTATTGTCATGCTAGTTTACTCAACGCAGATATATCTATCTATCTATCGATCGATCGATAGATAGATTTTTTTTTTTTCAAACCAAGAAGGGAATATGGATAATGTTAAAAATTATAACGTGAAATAAACACTTGACTGAGCCCTTCACTACCTGAGGGCCCTTCCGAAGTTGAATGAAATCGTCAGGTGACAAAAGAAGGAAAAAGTCGTCGGTGCATTAGAGGGTTTAAACGGTCACTTGACTTTTGTAATAAGCTATTAACTTTGTGCAAGGAATTTACTGAGTTACAGGGCAATCACTGATGAGAGGCATTTATATTATATCTAAATTAGAGACATTTATTTTGTCTATCATCTAATCCTGTATTGTCTCATCAGACGTGTAGTCCCCCGCGGCAAGGTTACTTGGTTCCAACATTTACGGCGAAACTGACCAGCTGAATGTCTCTGAGTCGTATGTTATGGGCTATAAACCCCAACTAATAATGAGATGAAAACCTGGACGGGCGACATCAGGTTAAAGCAGGGGAACCAACTAGACCACAAGAGACGATTACTGTTATTAAAACCAAACAGTACAAACACTAACACTAAACCACTGAAGAAAAATCAATCAACAATTTAAACACGGTGACATTTTTATTGCAACTTATCCTTGCTGTCTCCAGCAGGTTTTGCTCAGCTTCGGAAAGCCCTCTCTTATTGAATGCTACGTTGCCTAAAGTCTGTTACATCTTGTCTCCAGCTGTGCTGCTCAGTGAAGAAGGACAAGGGGGATGTAAATAGATCCCTATGTTAAAAAACATTAGATTTGGTGCCGTATTCATAAGCCCTCGTGATCTTAACTTGTGTTCAGAGTTGCTTATATATACCGTACATGTCCTCACATCACCGATATATCCTGTTCTAAATATTTCACAGTTAAATCAGAGCAAATACGAAAAAAAAATCATTGACAATAGATAACTGTTGTGGGGATTCGTTTATCGTAGAATCATATATAAATACAACCCCTGAGAGATACCTCTTCTTATTTTTTGGTGTGTTAAGTGTTTCTCTAGTACTAAAACTTCAAGGTGATGCAACGCTATATTAAGTTGATAAATGCTACCAGAAATTATGAGATAAGTGGTTAATGAAAGAGAAAATGCACATCAAAGGTCTTCTACATCGAAAGGTAAAGTACAGAGTGAGTGTTGATTATTGTTATGTGGAGTCTCGATATTATTATTTTCTTCTGGCAGTCTCTGTTTGCTTTATTTTATTTAAGGAGTCTCTGTGCGTTTTGTTTAGCTGACGAATCTCGATGTTCATGACTATGTCTCGTTACGTGTTATTTTGCTGACTGGAGTGCTGATTTTTTAAACTGGATTTTTTGTATGTTTTTGGTTGACTGGAGTGTTGAAAAGAATTTTGTTAATTGATATGTTCATAAGTTTATTACTGATTCGATTGTTCATAAGTTTTTTACTGACTGGTGTGTTGATTAGTTTTTTGTTGACTGGAGTGTTAATTTTTCGTTGTTGTTAACTGGGTGCTTATATTTTTTTTTTTTTTTTTTTTTTTTGAGCATTATTAAGATTTTTGTTGACTGGAGTGATGATAGGTTTTTAGTAAATGGAGCGTTGATAACATTGTTGTTGGGAGCGACAAGTTTTTGTTGGTTGAACTGTTGATTAGTTTTGCTGAGTGGAGCGTTGATAAGTTTTGTTGACTGGAGCGTTGATATGTTATTTGTCGTTGGCTGGAGTTTTGATGCTTTATTTTTTTTCCTTTCTCCTTTTAACCCCGACTGTATGTTTGGGTCGGGGATCTACTTGGACCTTGACCCTGCCAGGAATGTGGTGATGGCGTTGGCAATTCCCCTCAGGAGTGCCAGTATGGAGGCGCCCAGCAACACTCCCAGCACGCCACCCACGTCGCTCACCAGCTGCGAGGCCGTGTACCCATCATACTCCCGCACCACCACACGCGAATCCAAGTTGTGGTCTCGGATCATGGCAAATATATCATGAGACAGTACCACGAAAGAGGTGGCCGCCTGCTGGGTTACGAGGGGTTTGTACCCATTTGTAGCCTGTTCCTGACCCAGCAACAAAAGTGTCTTGGGGTTCCTACGACAGGAGTACATGCAGGAGTCTTTGTTGAAGGTGATAGCGTTCATAGGCTTCGGATACTCACCGACCATCTCCGTGAAGGCCCACTCAAGCATCTCGAAGACAAAAGAAACATTGCAAGAGGGGACAGAAAAATAAGGACTGTCAGGGATGATATCAAGCAAGGGTAAAGGACAGTGTATGTCCTTGGCTGCTCCTTCCATCAAGCACCGGTCGAAGCAATTCCCAAAGGCCTCTTCATTCTCGTAGCCCAGGCTTTGGTACGTAATTATCTCTCTGATATACTTCATTCTGGGTGGGTTGTTCACCTCGTCAATGAATATATTGCTGAAGAAAGGCTTTTCATCACGGTAATGGACAGCGTAGAATTTATCTGGGCCTGACGTTCCTGTCCCCACAAAGATGAAGGCTGGCTGTGAATGTGTATGTGGCGTGTACGTAAAGCATCTTAGACCATTTATAGACGTCTTGCGCCATGCACTGTCGTTATTACCTGTCATGATATACGCCTGTTCATGGAAGTAGTTGGAGATCAACTGGGTGAGATTCCACTGTGCACTTGCCCAAGCATCTTGGAAAAGGGTTAGATTCTGAGCCAGATTAGCGACTGTCTGAGTCCATTCAGCCCCAATGGCCGTGGAATTATACTTGCCATCAGAGGAATGCCCAACGTGAACCAGGAACTTTCTACGGTCAATGGGCGGCCAAGGACACACCGTGATTTGTAGAGGAGATTGGTCGTGTACAGGAATAGAGGATGTGGTGGAGGATACTGGGTGACTGTAGAGGAATTCCAGCAGTTGATTAATACACACATATGCCGCCATCAGAGCCAAAACCACCCCCGCCCATCGCAAAATCACATTAATCAGCCTAATTGATTTCTTGCTCCATTCCCCCTCCAACACTCGCTTCAAAATAAAGTAGATAGAAAGGCCGAAATAAAGACCGATGATGCCCCCAACTTCCACAAAAGTTCTGAAGAGACCAATGCTTTTTTCTTGATTAACTCTGGCCCTAACAGGTGACTCCAAGGCAGGCAGATCAATAATTAAATTTTGGTTACGGTGACACTGAATCAATGCTTCTTCTATTTCACCCCTGGTAACGACAGGTTCAGGAATAATATACTTGATCATTGGAATCTCCTCCAAGACATTCTCATCACACACGGGTAAGTCATGTAGACTTAAGAAGGACGTGGCACTTAATATCTGTGGGTGTTTGTCCAATAATATGCACTGCAACAGAGCTTCCACGCGTGTGGGAAGCTGGCAGCCAAATGTTCTGCTGGCTTGGCGCAATGCAAGGGAATCGTGAATTATGGTGGAAATGAGATTTTCACTGGCCGAAGATTGTGAAGCAGCTTCCAATGTTACAGAAGTTTGAGCTGGTTGTCGAACGAGTTGGTGAAATGAAGACGCTGCATGAACACCCAGTAGGAACATGATCACAAAATTAATGGTTAGAGTGTCTAGTGGGACTTTTATACGTGAGTGCTCCTTTTCTCTCGACCTGGCCTGCCACTGCTCCCTGAAGGTTCTAACACTGGCAAGCAGTGAAGCCAGAGAAACGCCGAGGAAGAGGCAAAGGCTTCCACCGAGGTCTGACATGAACTTCTGAAGTGGGTAGATCTCTTCCTCTCTTAGCAACCTGTGTGTGTTGGCCAAAGTGACCTCGTGTAAGAATTGGTTCTTGCCTTTGGACAGGTCCCGCAACAACCACTTGTCAGTATAAGTGCGACTACGGCAGTTTTGTAGGCATGGTTGTAGCTCTGATGTATCCATAAGAATTGTGCAATTGCCTACTTTCTGGTCAGGTGAGGGTGGCAGTAAAAGGCAGTATCCATATTTGATCTGAAGTGCCTCATGGCACCGACGCTTGCATATGTCCGGGTCTTGGCCTTCTCGCTGCTGCATGAGACGCACTGTATAGGAGTCCACAACAAACCTTCTTTCCATGTAAGGTCTGGGTGAAGCCTCACGGGACCTCATGTAGTTAACAGAGAGAGAAGGGAAGAACACTTCCACGTTGAAGAATTTTACCAACAGTTGTTGGGCTACGGAAATGTTGGGGTAAGATTTAAATTTTTCCTCTGTCTGTGTAAGAAACTGCTGCTTCGACCTCACTTGCAGTGTCAGGTTAACTGGGCGTCCCTGACGTACTGGACGAGGCTTAAGATAATGGCAAGGTCCATCATAATGATGGATTTGCCACAGTGGTGAGGAGGTAGTGTTGAAATCGTAGACATGGTGTTCATCTCCCATCCATAGTTCCTCCACAATCTGACCCAACCGCCATCTACTTGCCAGCACCAGCTCCTGCAGTGAGGTGTTCTGTGCCACGCCCGCCAGAGTATCCATGCGAGTCTTGGCCTCGTTAATATCTGATGTATCCAGGTTCAGGCCAAACTGGAGCAGTGCGCGTGGGTCAAGGGGAAAATAAGCGCACAAGAGTATTGGGGGAGTGAGTACCCGATTGTCCTCAGTGATGGAGAACCTAGTGGCTCCTTTCTGATACACCTGGTAGTTGAGTGCCACTTGATAGAGACACACTACCCCCACGGCCACCACTAGGATTGCGTCACCCCCATGCCTCCATATGTACGCCTTAGCCATTATGAACTTCCCCTGTAAAAGAGAGTGTAACAGCAAGCAATTGGAAGGTGTCTACAAGGCCTAATGGCGAGTGAGTGAGTGTCTGATTCTTCCCTGCACCAGCTTATATGAAGTCCTAGTCTAACACTCCTACCGTCCTCTCCAATCTATTTGTCAGTTTCCTACTCTTATTGGCACCATTACTTCCCATCCCTGTGCAGCCCTAGTTCACAAACCAAACGATATGATAGACACAAAAATATATTCAGGGATATATTGACTTTGGGGTACAGCTCGTATACGATATATTATATCATCCCGTGCCAGCCATTCATAGGAACCTTTAGTGCCTAATGGTATGGACTACAGTGAATAATGATGCTCCGTTAGGGTTTTAAAGTAAGTCAGAGTGGAAAATATCTCAGCAAATAAAGCGACATTGATTATACTTTACCTTTACAGTCAAGACGATAAAGTTTAGAATTTTAGCAAGAAAATTGTGAAGAAAAAAAAATGCGTTGGCTTTCCTTTCACTATAACAGCATGATGAATGGACTGGGGTTTAGTAAGAAATTTTTTTGATGTTAGGATATACTGCACTGATAAGGAATATTTATGCTCAACGAATACATATAATTTACAACCATCTATATGACAGTCCATGTAGCATTATATGTATTTCTATTTAATATCCATGAGGGTCAAATTTATCAATGAACCATATTTACTATCATCGTCATTATCATGATCATGATCATCATCATCATCATCATACCAACTCCTAGTCTTACCTTAGAGATAGGTCAAGGTATTGTACAGTTGAGTTCATGATTCCCTGGACACATCTGAAGGTATCTGGCATCCTCTTACTACACGACGTAGTATTAATCTATGAATGAAGGTGACGATTTGTGTCGTACCCGCCGATTAGTTCCAGAGGCTCAGTTCCATTGATTACCACTGTGAGAATAAAATATTACATTCTAAGCATCTCTAGAACAACACACCACACCACACCACACCACTCCAAGCCATCACATTACCTTACCACATCACACCACAGGACACATTACCACGCCTCGCTCTCACACCACACCACCACATTACACTACTACACCACACCATCACACAACACCGCCACTTTACACAACCACACCACACCACCACAGCATACTGCCAAAGTTTATCACCAAGCCACACCATACCATCACACCACACCATCAACCCCGACCTTCACACACCACGACACCACCACATCATACTACCACACCACACCAGACTACATTACCACACCACACCACACCACCACACTACACACCACAACAGAACACTACACACCATAGCACACCAAAACACCACGCTATATAACCACATTACACCACAGCACACATTACCACGCCACACCACATCATCATTCTATACCACCATATTGCACTACTACACACCATTAAACAACAGAACCACATTATACCACCCTACCACACCATCACACAACACGTCACATTACACCGCCACACCACAACACCTGCACATTACACTACCACAATACACAATCGCACTACACCAGCACATTACTCTACCACACCACATCAGCCAACTACACCACCACATTACCACACCACACTATCACGCAACACCACTTCATTACACTACCACACCACACCATCACATTACACCAGCACACTTCACCGCCACAGCATACCACTATATTAAATCACCACACCACATTATATCACCACACCACCATCGCACCACGCCACCATGCCACACCACCTCATTACATTACCGCATCATATCACCAGTATACACTACCACATCACTGCACACCACGACGCCACACCACCTCTATTACCAACCGCGACTACATCACTACACCACTATATGATCACACCACACCACACCACACCACACCAGCACACTACACACTACACCGCACTACACAGCCTCATCACACCACAACACATATCACCCCACCGCACCACATCGTACACTACACTACACCACCACATTACAGAACCACACCACACCATTAACAACACCAGCACATTACGCTACCACACCACACCACACAGCAGCAGCACATCGTACTACCACACAACACCATTACACCACACCAGCACATTATACTCCCACTACACATCACACTACAACACCACACTACGCTACCACACCATGCCATCTCGCCACATCAGCACACCACAGCACTACAGCATACCATCAAATATCATCACACCGTTCTACACCACTATTACACCACACCACCACACAACACCACACCACTGTACTGCATTGCCACAGCACACCACATGTACACTACCACGTCACAACACACCAAGATAACTCACCACCACACTACACCACCAACCTCCTCCACCAAACTACACCACCATTTAATACTACCACGCCACACCACACTGCAATACCACAGTACACCACCACACCACAATACAATACCACAGTACACCACCACACCACACTGCACCATCCCATCACACCACTTCGCCACACTGCATCACCATACTATATCACTGCATATTACTACCACACCACACCACACCACACTACCACAGTGCACCACCACATCACACTACATCATAAGATCACACCACATCACACTATATCACAACACACCACACTACACCATCGCACAATACAGCACACCACACCACACCATCACACACAACACCACACCACCACATCACTCTACATCATCGAATCACACCACATCACACTATTCGTATATCATTGAATGACACCACATTACACTCCATCATCGAATCACACCATCACATCACATTACATCACTGAATCACACCATCACATCACACTACATCATCGAATCACACCATCACATCACAGGGGGAGGCGTGGCTGAATCGGTAGAGAGGCGGCCTGAGGTCCTAATGGTCCCAGGATCGAATCCCGGCTGGGGCAGGGAACAGTTTGAGGATTTGAATTTCCTAAAAGCAGACTTTCCTGATCTACCAGATGACCCGCCGACATGTCGTAAAAATACCCCCGCTAATACCAATACACCAATCCTGCATGAGACAGCCCTAGCATGTATTCAGTATGGATGGTGGGTGTTAGCGCCGAAGTGGTGACATGTGGAGCTGTAGGAGGACTACTGGGCCTTGGGATAGGTCAGTGCCCCCAAGCAATAGGCTCTGAAGCCTTTGCCCAGAGTCGGACACAAAAAAAAAAAAAAAAAAAACACTACATCATCGAATCCCGCCATCACATCACACTACAACATCGAATCACACCATCACATCACACTACATCATCGAACCACACCATCACATCACACTACATCATCGAATCACACCATCACATCATACTACATCACTGAATCACACCACCATATCACGCATCACTCTACAATGCAGCGAGGCACCACCACACTCTACACCACCACACCACACCAACTCTATACCACCATATCACACCACCTCACAACACCATCTTACCACACCACCACACTAAACTACCACAACATACCCTCACATCATGCCACCGCACTACGTACTACTGGTGCACAGGGGGTCCGATGTCCATCTAAAACATTCGATTCCCCTGATACATTACCCACGTCTCTTTGTGTATGAACAATGGCTGTGTATATAAACATAGCATTTGCCGTATGTTTGCGAGAGGATATTGCTAGATGATGATAAATGACACCTCCCTACATCAGGGTTACCAACGTGTGGTATTGCGGACACTAATATTTCAGTGACCTTCGTTCTGTGGTCCCAAATGTTTCACGCATATTGTACACCAATACTTTCGTGACCCATAACACATTACATTACTACATCACACTGCAGCACCACACTACACAACCGTAGCACACAACACCACACCACCACCACACACTGTCACATCACATCGTACTTCTGGCACCACCACCACCACCACAGCACACTACCTCACCTCCACACAACACTGCCTCACCGCCGCACCGCATTATTACATCACTCTGCGGCACCAGTGTACCACACTGGCAAACCTTATTATTGCATCGTAGATCAAACTACCATGCCTCCACTCCACACTACTAGTCCTCCATACTACACTATCACACCAAGATCACGACAGAACTCGTTTATTAATGCAGTGGGATGTATCAAGAATTTTGCAAAAGTTCGGGTGAAGGATTGTTTGTGGAAGACTGGCAAAGTCGACCTGCTTTAGGGAAGTCCAAATGAGTAATCTCATTGAACATTCTTTAGATTCTGTATGTTAAACAGCGCGCTCTAAAACATGCTTAGGATGAGTATAGATGACTGGAACATGAGCAAATGGAACTTCATTTATTATGATTTCATTATTTATGGACCTGATGAATGACATTCATTGATAATAGTGTACGCTACAAATCATAATCTGGTGAAAAATATTCTAGATTGTATCAAGTTAAACTGAAAGTGGGTTCAAGATTAGCATCCTCCCTGGATGTTTTGGGGTACTTATAAATGATTCGTTCATATATGGCTTTCGTGAACTTGTGGACAAACATAAGAGAAAAAAAAGGACTCTTGCTTCACTCTCCACCTCATCACCACTTTCGCTTTTGACTTAATACATTCAGCTCCAAACTGGTCCCTTTAGAATTATCAAAAGCATGTATAGGAATAGCCTCGTGAATCTTTCGATAAACAGGTGGCGTGCAAGAAAGAAGGGCGGCAATGCGTAATTTATCGAAAAATAAAAAAGTATCATTATGGATGACCACACAAAATTTATCTCCCCTGGTGTAGCCTACTCTGTTGTCCATGATGATTAGTGAAGACTTTTAGTTTGGTGCATCACATGTTTCTGGTTTGGACAAAACACTATTGCATGAATTCTTCAAGGGAAGATACCGTAAATTTCAATGACCTCACCTGAACGGCCAATCATCACACCATCACTACTTACATTATGAAAATAAACCACCTCTTCCCTTAATTAACAAAGTACCTTTCCATTCTGTAGAAGACCTCAACAGCGTTAAATAAATTCCGCATACTCGCCAGACATTCCTTCATTCAACACGCCTTGTCAAGATCACATAGTTTCTTATCCTGTCCACTCTCCGCACTTAACTTCACTCATACTTCTCATTAACCCCATCTCCGCTGCTCTGACTCTTGACTTTTCATTTTTCTACCATAACAAAGTCTCACACGCAAAATACATGTTATTATGGGCATTAAACTCCATCGTGCAATCATCTGGCAGTCGCCACGTTTAACTCTATTTCGAATGAAGGCCTTCATATCACCAACTACTTTTTTCTTTAAGCCGCTCTACTTCCGATTTCATTTGCTCAATGACCTATTTGTATCACTGCACCCGGGTACTAAAACTCCCTCACAGGTTCGACTCTCACCGTTCACCAGCATATCACACGAAGAATCATCTATGTCAACAACCATCACTTTACTCTTATCCACAGTATATTTACATTCAAAGCACACGCTCACAGCCATCAACAAAACTCTTTGCGGTCTGCAAAACAGATTTTTTTTTTTTATTAAATCTGATTTTAATGACAGTAAATACCATAAAGCAGGCTAAGTGAGTGTCTGATTCTTCCCTGTCCACACCAGCTTGTATGTCTTGCTCTCACTCGTCTATCGTCCTCTTTAATCGTTATGTTTCCGTTTTCTACCCTCATTCCCGCCACTATTATCTATCCTGAAGTTGTCATTTACCACAAAGCAACCGATTTGGTAGTCAGAGAAATTTACTTATTATGATGTTCACATTACGAAACGGTGTGTATGCCCTAAATATCACCCCGTTCCAGTCGCCCACAAGAACCTTCACTGCCTGACCAAGTGGTGTATAGTGAATAATGAAGCTCAGTGAAGGTCAAAAGGTAAACTTGGCAGGAAATTACACGAGCAATTCAAGGAACATTGATTTTACCATTACCCCCGCAACGAAATAGCTATCGGATTTTAGCCCGTAAGCTTTAAGAAAAATTGCATCAACAGTATCACCAGTTGACTTTCCCTCCATAGCTCATCTTGTTGATCAATATAACTATGTCGAAAGAGCCTGAGTTTCTTAAGAAGAAGTATAGAAGATGTCGAGTATTATTAGGAAATTCTGAATCTATCTGTAATATTTTTGTATAAGAAAATACTATACATTTCATTATCAGGTGCACTCCATGTAAGATTACATATGAATCATTTTATATTTTAATGGTCAATGTATTGCATAGTGTTAGCACTAATATATCATGATCATAAACTTACTCACCATCATCATCATTCCCACCGTAGGTATATTGTAGGGCTAGGTGGAGTTCAGAAAAAATAAGAAGAAAAGAAAAGAAAGTACATAAGTAGGAAAACCTTCAAGCAGCATGCATATCAGCACAATACACTACTACATTACGCAGCACTGGCACAGTACACTACCACCCTACACAGCACCACACCACACTACATTGCCACACCACACTACACTACCTTGCCACGCCACACCATACTACCATTACACACTACCGCACTACACCACCACACCACACCACCACCCCACATCACCATCCTGCACCACCAGAACTACTCTGCACCAACACAATACACTTTAATACTGCACCATACACTACACTACACCACCATACCACACCATCACATCAAACCATAATACATTACACCACCATGCCACCCCACCACTCCACTCTACCACACTACACTATTACACCACCACACCACACTATTGCTCCACCGCACCACACTATCACACCACCATCCTACACCATCACACAACCACACTACACCATCACTCTAAACCACCACTCTACACCGATGCTCTGCACCACCACACTATACAGTACTATACTACCATGCCACACTACACTACCACATTACTCTACACCACGAAACCACACCACCACAGCACAGCACACCACTATTCTACCACGCTACGCCACCACACTACACTACCATGCCACACCACCGCACTATACTACAACATAACACCTCCAAACTGCTGCCACAATAATATACCACATCATACGTCGTCGTACCACACTGCAGCATAACAGCGCACCACACCACACCGCACCACCACATTACATCACCTTCCTACACAGCGATATGCCACGACCACATCAGACCAAGTCATAGCATTACACCACCATACCACACCACACTACCACACCACAGCACATAACAGCATTACACCATCATACCACACCACACTACCACACCACATCACATCGCATCACCACACTATACTATCACATTACTCACCGCACTACACTACCACATCACACTACAGCACCACACCACAGTTTACCTCCAGATCACATCACACATTACACTACACCATATCACCAGACCACCAAGCCACACCGTCACATTGCACCACAGCATGACATCACACCTCCACACTGCACTGCACTACCACACACACCACATCACCACTCCATACCACAACAACACACAACTGCACCACACCCCAGTACCACACCACATCACACCACCACACTACACCACCATTCTACACGAGTACATCGTGACTACAGCTGCACCTCCGCAACACGACAGCACATCACCACATTACAGCACACCACGTCACCACACAACCACGCCACACCACAAAACACACACGCTACTATACCACACCTCACCACATCAAAACACTACATTAATACATTAATAACGAGAAGCCTTTATCCGATTTAAACGAAATCTAGTTGTGTTGAGAGGTAGCCCACGACCAATTCGCCTACATCTCAGGCAATAACGCAAAGGACAAGTATCAGAGCATGGTCAGACCTGAGACCCCCCTGTTGATTTTGTCTTTAAGCTTTTACTCTGAAGCCTCAGAAATTTTGTCATGCAGTCCCCCTCGACCACTGTACCAAATTTGGCTCATATCGGAAGAAAATTGATTATTTTCTCAAGAACGGAACTATTCTCACTGCAGCCGTAGGATTACTTCCGGCCCCAATAAAACGAGCTTGTCCTGTGGGCCTGGACCTTAAACTATTGTCCTGAAACCTCGAAGAGTTTCTTACGAAGTGCCCTTCGATCACTATACCAAATTAAATTCATCTATATGCCTATATACCTTGGCTGGGGATAGCCAAGACAGGACGACACTCTCACCAAATAACTCATCCACACACCCGCATTTACTCATATCTTAGCCTCTAAGGGGAGAAGGGATCGTTCCTCACTGCACCACACCGCACGAGGGTCAACTGCGTAGTGCAATCCAGCGACATCCACAACAGGGTCTGACAGTAGAGCTGGTTTACCTCTGCCACATCATAATGGACCCATCCCCTTCTCCGCACCAGACCCGACCAGCTGATCAGACAAGATGCGGGAGAACATCCCGTCGGGGCTATAAAAAAAAAAAAAAATCATTTTCTCAAAAATGGAACTATTCTCACTGCTTCCTCGAGAAGAGTTCCGGCCTTGGCAAAGCGATCAGTTTTTATCCGTTTTATAAGAAATTTGGTGGAGATGATGATGGGTAGCCCAGGACGAAACCCTCTGCTTGTCAGAACCATACGACAAAAATGAAGGTCACAAGGCAATGTCAGCTTTGAAATTTTAAGGTACTGGTCTGAAACCTCGTAGATTTTGTCATGACGTTTCCCACGACCATAGTATCGAATTTGTGTAACATCGGAGGAAATTATGTGTTTACTGAAGGTCGAAATTATTCTCATGGGTGCCGTGAGAATAGTTCCGGTTCCTAAATTATGAGCTTCACCTATAGGCCTTGCCTTTCAGCTATTGTTCTAAATCCTCGCAAATTTGGCCAATACCTGCCATTCGATGTTTCTACCAAGTTTGGTTAATAATGGACAAATACTGTGTTTACTGAATAGTGGAACAATTCTAACGGCTGTCTATATAACGAGCTTGCCCTGTAGGCATGACTTGTTTCAGGCTGCCCTTTCTCCAGCCCTTATATATCACTATCAAGTCACCGCCCAATGACAAGTCTTAATGCCATGGAGTTTCCGGGTGTTAGAGTAGCCTCATTTTTTTCAAGGTGCTTTTTATCAACTGATGCCTTAAGTGAAAATGACATTGGCCAGTGAAGAAACTCGTACATACATGTATACATGCATGCATTCATGCATACATGCATATATACATATAGTCGTTGGCAGAGGTATGCACTTTCCACCTCTTGTCCTCGCTCCACCTCATTCACATACACTGTCCTAGTAAGTCCCCCATTCTTCATCCTCACAACATGACCAAACCAATTCAGAGTATTTCTCTTAACACTATAGATCACATACCCATCAACACCACAACGCTCCTTTACTTCCTCAATTGTCTGTGTCTCTCCACGTAACTCCACATCCACATGAACACCACAACTCTCCTCTACTTCCTCATTTGTCTGTCTGTCCCTCCAGGTAACTCCACATCCACATGAACACCACAATGCTCCTTTACTTTCTTATTTGTCTGCGTGGGTCTCCTGGTAACTCCACATCTATATCAACACCACAACGTTCCTTTACTTCCTAGTTTGTCTGTATGTGTCTCCCCGTAACTCCACATTCACGTCAACACCACAACGCTCCTGTACATCCTTATTTGTCTGTCTGCCTCTCATAGGCTCATGTTCTCTCATAGGCTCATGTTCTGTTTTAAACTTACGTTCTCTTCATCTCCTTTCTCGATTGCTCACGTCCTTTCTAAGTTTATATTTTCTTACGTTCTCTGAAGCTTACGTTCTGTCTTAACTTAAAGTTCTCTCTTAATCCCGTTTTCCTTCATCGCCTGGATGAGTTGCCAGTTAGGCGTATGGTATAAATTTTCAAATTGGAGGCATCCGAGACACAAGGCAAATTTTTGATGACGTCACATTTGACGTGTTCAGTATAGGCGATGCCGTCCACGGGGAAGGTTGAAGCCGGCTTCTGCGGGACATTTTTCTTCATTGAAGGTAAATAATATGTACAAAAAATTCATAGTATCTTAATTTAGACTAAATTAATAAGCGTGTGAGTCGATATGGGTTAATTTAAACCAGGAGGATAGACGTAATGTGAGTTAGTTTGAACTGGGGAAGGAGGAATACTGATTGCTATTCTGGGATATTTTCCTCTTTACAGGCAAAATATATATTAATAAAATCACGACATATTAAATTAGAACAGAGTGATATGGAAGTAAGTCAGTGTGCATGGACTTAAGCCAGGATGAGATGTCTTACTGGGTAGTGTGTTGCACCGAATATAAGCTGCCAGAGAAGCTTGAGGCCGGGTATGGTTGTTTGATAGTTTCAAAGTGGTTGTTCTAAGCATAGATAAATAAATACGCAGGTGTGGTTCCGAGTTCACATTGTAGAATGTGGCATTGTTGCTATTATTGCTATTTTTACTATGGTTGCTAGGAATTACTGCTGCTAGCATCCCTATTACTATTGCTACTGTACCTGCTATTATTACTGTTGTTCTATTATTGGCAATGCCATGAGTGCGGTCCTCCGTTAAACATAGTTTTACTTTAAGCAGCACAGACACCTTACCAAATTAGTTCTTCCTGATGCTTTTTTTTTTTTTTTTTTTTTTTTTTTTTTTAGGGTGGTAAATGAACTTTTCATGTAAAATTTCCTTCCCCATTGTGTTTAGTCATGTTCCATCCGCTGTTATCAACTGTTTCTCGAGTGTAATGGCGGAAACAATCCAACATCCATCCCTGTAGCCTATTAGCAGCTCGTCCTAACCTTACATTTTAACCTAACCAAACTTAACCTAACCTAACCTAACCTAG
>NC_136996.1:6390000-6587500 GCF_032717465.1 Coenobita brevimanus | reverse complement strand
TATCTCTTTTATAACCCCATCCAAATTCAGACTGAACAACCATGGAGACATGACGCATCCCTGTTTCAATGCAACCTTCAAACAGAAAAATTTGCCCAGTTTACTGTCCACAAGCACTGCAGCCTTAGCACCCTCATACATACTCTTCACGGCATTCAGCAACTTCTCATTTTACCAAATTGCCCCCACAGAACTGTCCCTCCTCCCCTTCCAACTTCACTGTTGTCACCACTTCCCCCTCCAGCTTTACTGCTGCCACCACCTACCCCTCCAATTCTGCTGCCACCACCTACCCCTCCGGTTCTGCTGCCACCACCTACCCCTCCAACTCTACTGCCACCACCTACCCCTCCAACTCTACTGCCACCACCTACCCCTCCAACTCTACTGCCATCACCTACCCCTTCAACACTGTTACAACCGCCTACCTCCGAACACTGCTGCCACCACATACCCCTTCAACACTACTATCACTACCTACCCTTCCAACACTTCTACCACCACCTACCCCTCTAACACTGCTACCATCACCCATCTCTCCAACATTGCTGCCACCACCTATCCCTCCAACACTGTTGCCACCACCTACCCCTCCAACTTTGCTGCTGCCACCACCTCCCCCTCCATCACTGCTGTTGCCACCTCCTTCTCCAGTTTTACTGCTTCCTTCACCTGCTCCTCCAGTTTTACTGCTTCCTTCACCTGCTCCTCCAGCTTTACTGCTTCCTCCACCACCCCTTCCAACTTCGCTTCTGCCACCACCTCCACCTCCAACACTGGCGGCACCACCACCTCCACCTCCAACACTGGCGGCACCACCACCTCCTCAAACATTTCTTTCACTACCTCCTCCTCCAGCTTTACTGCTGTCACCATCTCCCCCTCCAACTTTACTGCTGCCTCCACCTCCCCCTCGAATTTTCCTGCTGACACCACCTTCCCCTCGAATTTTCCTGCTGCCACCACCTTCCCTTTCAACTTCACTGCTGCCCTCTCCCCTTCCAACTTCACTGCTGCCCCCACCTCCCTCTCTAACTTTCCAGCTGCCACCACCATTCTCTCCAATTTCACTGCGGTCACCATCTCCTCCTCCAACTTTAATGCTGCCCCCACCTCCCCCTCCAGCATTACTGCTCCCTCCACCTCCCAGCATCACTGCTACCCCCACCTCCCCCTCCGGCTTTACTACACCCACCACCTCCTCCCAACATCACTGCTGCCACCACCTCCCCCTCGAGCTTTACTGCTGCCACCATCTCCTCCCAACATCACTGCTGCCACCATCTCCTCCCAACATCACTGCTGCCACCACCTCCTCCCAACATCACTGCTGCCACCACCTCCTCCCAACATCACTGCTGCCACCACCTCCTCCCAACATCACTGCTGCCACCACCTCCTCCCAACATCACTGCTGCCACCACCTCCTCCCAACATCACTGCTGCCACCACCTCCTCCCAACATCACTGCTGCCACCACCTCCTCCCAACATCACTGCTGCCACCACCTCCTCCCAACATCACTGCTGCCACCACCTCCTCCCAACATCACTGCTCCTCCTCCTCCCCCTCGAGCTTTATTGTTGCCACCACCTCCTCCCAACATCACTGCTGCCACCACCTCCTCCCAACATCACTGTTGCCACCACCTCCTCCCAACATCACTGCTGCCACCACCTCCCCCTCGAGCTTTACTGCTGCCACCACCTCCTCCCAACATCACTGCTGCCACCACCTCCTCCCAACATCACTGCTGCCACCACCTCCTCCCAACATCACTGCTGCCACCACCTCCTCCCAACATCACTGCTGCCATCACCTCCTCCCAACATCACTGCTGCCACCACCTCCTCCCAACATCACTGCTGCCAACATCACTGCTGCTATCACCTCGCCCTCCAACTTTACTGCTCCCACCACCTCAACCTATTACGGTGCAGCTACCACCTCCACCTCCAACTCTGCTGCCTGCATCCTCCAACACTTCTGCCACCACCTGCACCTCCAACACTGCTGCCACCACCTGCACCTCCAACACTGCTGCCACCACCTGCACCTCCAACACTGCTGCCACCACCTCCAACTCCGACACTGCTGCCACCACCTCCAACTCCGACACTGCTGCCACCACCTCCAACTCCGACACTGCTGCCACCACCTCCACCTCCGACACTGCTGCCACCACCTCCACCTCCGACACTGCTGCCACCACCACCACCTCCACCTCCGACACTACTGCCACCACCTCCACCTCCAACACTTCTGCCAACACCTCCACCTCCAACGCAGCTGCCACCACCTCCAGTTCTCGATTCCACGCTTTCTTATGGCCTTTCACCACCTCTCTAGGAAATCTGTGAAAAAGCATTCTCCAAATCAGCAGACACAAATTACAGCTCCCATTTCTTTCCAGTATGTTTTTTTTTTTTTCCTTGAAGGATTGGGACAGTGAATATATTATCATTGGCCCTTTTGCCTGTCATAAACCTATACTGCATCTCATCAATATTCACTCTCTCTCTTATCATATCTTGCAGGAATCTCTCCATGCCTTCATTATCCGGGCCAAAATTTTTATTGCTTTATAATTTCCTCTTTTCAGGGCCTAATCTTTATCCTTTTGCACATTTACAGTCACATTCCTCAGCCTGTAATCTGGGAAAACACAATCATCTAGAATCGAATTTATCAAATCAGTAACTAACCCACTCCTATATCTCCTGAGGTCTTCAACATTTCGCCAGTCAACCCAGACACACACCCCACCATCTTTTACTGCATCCTGCATAGGCTATTACCCAGCTCACAGTAGCAGCGTCAATCAAAGGCCATGGGCCAAACACTGGATCCACTGACACCAAACCTTCCCTATTCCAGTCAGACTCCTCATTCAGCATCTGGGTATAATGTTCTCTCCAAGCATCTTTAATTTTCTCACTGTCCACTACTACCTTTCCTTCATCATTCTTCACACACTGCTCACTTACGATATCACTGTTTCCTCTCACTTCATCTGATACCACCTTATAAATCATATTCTTTCTTTCGGCACTATAGAGGCTATCCAGTAGAAGTCACTGAGGCTTAGATTTTCCCCTCTGTGCCTCTTTTCTGTTCCTATATTTCGTAACCAAGATTCCTCTGTGTTGCCACCCATTTTCCATTCGTGGTAAACAACTTTTTAACTGCAACTTTAATACCCTCATCCCACCATTATGCAGCCTTGTGTTGGTGGGCCTGTAGTCCTTTCACACTGAATCAGCAACTCTAAAGCGGTTTTTGAAAGCTATATACAGCTTATTAACATTGCCTACAGCTCCCTGTTCAGCCACCACAATACTCATCACACTATAGAAGGCACTCCATACCTTACTGCTTGGTTTTTAAAATGCCATATTTTCCTCCTGGGTGCAAAGATCTGCTTCACCACCTGCTTCTTCAGCACCATGTCACATATCAGTAGTTTGTGTTGCTGCACACATTCCTCACTCATCATAACTCTTACATGCTTAACTAACCCATCGACCCTCCTGGCCAGGACACAATCAATCTGGCTATTGTTACTCCCAGATGCATATGTAGTCAGCTTAATCTCTCATTTCTGGAAAAGTATGTAACACACAATCATGTTCATTGCCTCCTCAGACTACAGTATCTGTTAACCTTCTGCATTTCTTGTACCATATGTGCATTTCCTGTGCACTCCTTCATATGTGAGCTGTGGCACCCATATGACCATTTAAATCTCCGCCCAAAACAACAAATCTCATCATCTCACATACCACCAACCACACATATCAAATCATCCAAAGATCTCTCCTTTTAATCATAATCAAGCCAACCTGTGGGGCATGCACCGAAGAAAATATAACCAAGAGCTTTCCAAACAATATTTTCCATGATAGAGACTCTCCACCACTTCCCCACCATTATCCTTCAATTTACCTACATTCCAAGCTACCTCTTGGACGATGTGGATTCTTCAGGCTTGCTTTTTATGCTTGGCTTTGATTTAGACATAATAGGTAGGTAAAGTCCAGGCAGGGGGTCAAGGACCCAGAGCCCGCCAATCGTAGCCAGTGGCCATGACAGTGGTCTTGGGGCACTCTGCCAGGACAGTTACAGGGTCACCCTTCAGGAGCACCTTGGCACTGTAACTGCCCTGCCATTATACACCCGCTAATAGGGAGTATATCTTTGGGTGCTACTCCCACGTTTGGGCCCCTTTCTATTGGGTAGAAGCCACAGCCTGGGAATCCCAATGTCCTGTACCCTCTGGCAGATCTGAGTCCCATTCCATCCTGCCCCCCAAACTGTATTGACATAACCCGCATCACCTCCCATCAAGTCCACCAAGGTTGCATAGGCAGTTTTCTGGCAGCATTCCCTTGCTGCCAGAAATAAATAGGATTATTTATGAGTGTGTTGTGACACAGTGACACAGTAAGGTACAGTGTGTGGTGTGTAGTACATAAGCCAGAGAAAAGTGTTCACCTAATTGCTATTTTTCTCCACAGAAAGCGATGGCAACAACAGAGTATTAACCCAGCAGTCTTAGGAAAATTGCAATCAAAGACAACAAGATGGCAACCCCAGAAGACAAGATAATCCTAGACAGTGGGACGGCAATATATCACAAGGAAACGATTGCAGACAACGAGATGGCACTCTACGATGACGAGACTGCAACAGCATAAGACGAGATGGCATCCTTGGATGACAAATGAAAACCTTGGAAGTCGAGATGGAAATAACATAAGACAATGCAAGAGAACAAGATGGCAACCCTGGAGAGCAAGAATGGCAACCCAGAGAAACCACCAGCGTCTGGGTCAAAAATTGCGTAGAAGGCTTGGTAGCACTTCTCCTTTAGTGATTATTTTCCTTTACACCCAAGCTTTCTCTTGCATGTTGTTTATGATTTTAAAACTGATAGTCTGCATAAGTTACGAGACTGAATTGAAATGCGTAGACTAAATCGCTAAGGAAGAGTTGTTATGAGGCCTCCAAACCCACATAGACCCTGTAGTGTATAATTGTAGGTGATTTAGTAGGAATGATAGAAGCAGTTATGGCGGCACTTACTCTGGTAGGCAATCCACCCCTTAGGCATCTTTAATGTTCCTGTATTTCCCCAGGCAATAGAGACTGATACTAGGGAGAGAGCTGAGACAAAATCAAATCCAGAGATAGAGAGACTGATGCTAGGGAGGAGAAACAGGCCTGGAGTCAGATGAGAGACCAGAGAGAAGATTGAAGCACCAGACAGGACAGGCCACAGGCTGTATTTTTCTTTGTATTCTTCCTTTAGGGTGTGATTTGTGCATATTGTTCTAGAGCGAGCAGGGCAGAGAGGAGTAGGATCTGCAAACTAGCTTGAGATGGACACAATTTATTGCACAGCAGGGTAGACAGGAGTAGAAGCAGTAAGCCAGCTGGAGATGGAGGTAGCTTAGTTTACTAAATTCACTGATATACTTTGATGATACTTGAAACATTTTGTGACATACTTGGGATTTGTTTGTGATATACTTTCAATATACTTTTGATAATAACGCTACCTCGAGCTTGGGAAGGCAACGGACATGATTGTGTGCAACATAGATTTTAGGAAAAGAGACAGTAGGTTAATTACGTATGAGTCTGGGGGAAATAGCAGTCAGATAGATAATTTTCTGGTTAGGAGGGCCGATAGGAGGTTAGTGAGGGATGTTAAAGTTATAGGAAGTTGAGGAGTGTGTGCAGCAGCACAAACTATTGATTTGTGATATGGTGCTTAAAGAACAAATGATGAAAAAGAGGACTTATGTCAATAGGAGGAAAATATGGAAGCTGAAAAACCAAATAGTAAGGGATGCCTTCTATAGCGAGTTGGGGAGAATGGTGGCTGAACAGGGAGCTGTAGACAGAGGCGTTAATGAACAGTACAGAGCCCTCAAGAACAATTTCTTGAGAGTTACTGATGTAACATGCGGTTGGACAAGAGGACCACCAAGACATAAAGTAACTTGGTGGTGGGATGAGGGTGTAGAAGCTGCAGTTAAGGAGAAAAGAAGTCTTTTCCGGGAATGGAAGAAGGGTGGTAGCAAAGAGGAATATTTGGCTGCCAAGCGTAGGGCTAGAAGAGAGGTATGCAGGGCAAAGTCTGAGTCACAGAGACTATTACTTGATAACCTAAATCATGGGGAAAGGAAAAATATGATATTTAGGGTGGCAGGTGAGGTGAAGAGGGATAATCGGGATATCATAGGTGAGCAGTGTGTGAAGAATGATGAAGGAAGGGTAGTGGTGAACAGTGAGGATATTAAAGATGCATGGAGAGAGCATTATAACCGGTTGTTGAATGAGGAGTTTGACTGGGACAGGGAAGGTTTGGGGCCAGCAGATCCAGTGTCTGGCCCTTGGCCTTTGATTGATGCTGCTACTTGAGTGAGGCAATAGGCAGGATGAAGGTAGGGAAGGCAGCAGATGGTTCTGGGTTGACTGCCGAAATGTTGAAGGCCACCGGAGATATAGGGGTGAGGTTAGTCACTGACCTGATAAATAGGATTATTTATGAGTGTGTTGTCTCAGATGATTGGCTGAAGAGTGTAATTGTAAATGTGTATAAAGGGAAGGGTGATGCCCTGGAAAGAGGAAATTATAGAGGTATAAAGCTTTTAGATCAGATAATGAAGGTAATGGAGAGAGTTTTAGAAGGTATGATTAGAGAAAGAGTGAATATTGATGAGATGCAGTTTGGGTTTATGCCGGGTAGGGGGACCACTGATGCTATATTCATTGTTCGACAGCTTCAGGAAAAATATATTGGTAGGAGAAGGGATCTATATTTTTTGCTGATTTGGAAAAGGCCTTTGACAGAGTCCCTAGAGAGGTGGTGAAGAGGGCAATGAGAAAGCTTGGCTTGGAGGAGTGGCTGGTTAGGGTGGTTATGGCTATGTATGTGGGTGCTCACACCCAGGTTAGAGTGAATGGAGATTTGAGTGATGAGTTTTCCGTGAATGTTGGTGTGCATCAGGGGTCAGTCTTGAGTCCCATGTTGTTTATCATGGTACTTGAAGCCCTTTCACGTGACTTTAGAAACGGACTCCCGTGGGAGTTGTATGCTGATGATTTGGTGATGATTGCAGAGAACGAAAGGGAGGCGGAGGAAAGGTTTAGGAAATGGAGAGATGGTATGGGGCACAAGGGTTTAAGGATAAATGCAGATAAAACAAAAATTATGATATCTAGGGTTGGTGGCGGTACTGTCAAAGACGAGGGAGAGTGGCCATGTGCAGTCTGCCACAAGGGCGTGGGAAGTAATTCCATCTTGTGCGGTGTTTGTGAGAAATGAGTGCATAAGAGATGTAGTAGTATCAGAGGTAGACTGAGAGATGATGCTGAGTTTATGTGTATGGCGTGTCGGGGTGAGCAGATGGAGATTGTCAGACGTGAAAGGATTGAACTTGCTGGTGAATCTCTTGAGTGTGTGGAAGAGTTTTGTTATTCGGGAGACATGATGTGTGCTGGAGATGGGGCTGGAGCTAGCTCTGTGGCTAGGGTGAGAAGTGGTTGGAAGAAGTTCAGGGAGCTCTTGCCTCTCCTGACATTGAGAGGACTCTCCTTACGTGCTAAGGGGTCTTTGTATGCAGCATATGTTAGGAGTGTAATCCTGTATGGTAGTGAGACCTGGACAGTGAAAGAGGAAGATATTCGTCGGCTCAGACGTACAGAAATGACAATGATTAGGTGGATGTGCAGTGCGTCCCTGTGTCCAAGGCCTGGAGGGGCTGGGTTTACGATGGAAGAGTTGAGAGGTAGGATGGGACTGGAGTGTATTGGTGGTGTGATGAGGAGAGGTAGATTGAGGTGGTTTGGACATGTGGAGAGGATGGGGGATGATAATTGGGTGAGGAAGGTGAGAAGTGTTAATATTGGGGGTGGGGTTATGAGGGGTAGACCGAGAAAGACATGGGACGAGGTCATTAAGTGTGACCTCAGGGTTAAGAGACTGAACAGGGAGGCTGCAATGGATCGTGCAGCGTGGAGAGCCGCCATTAGGTGACCAAGGCCGACACATGCAAGCATATTGGAGCCTTTATAAACGAAAACAATAACGCTACCTCTAACCAGAGTAACTTAACATGCTGCCATCATAGCTACTAATGTACTTTGTAAATATGAAATGCAAATGTGAACATTTGTAAGAAAAATATAATACAAACAAGTTATCAAATTTATTCGACCTTTTAAGGTATGGTTACAAACAATGTTACTAATTAGAGAAAACACAGCACTCAGATGGGACTAAAAAAAACTAGAGCTCCAAAGGAACTCTAGCGGCAGAAAAACTCGCAATTCAGCCTATGATTTTAGAGGCGTGTGGAATATGGCATAAAATCCAGGGATGCAAAACCCACGATTCAATTTCAGTAGAACATCCTTCTTTCATCTTCGAATATTCAGAATCCACGTACAGTAAATGAGAAGCAAAACCAGGAATTCTATCACTTATGCTTTATTAGTGAGTGTGTACAGTAAAGTCCATAACGGTTAATTAAAGTAAATTATAAAGTTACGAAAGCTTGACTCCCACATTCTATATACTGCCATGTTAAGTGACTAGCCCTAATAGCCTAATCTTGGCTGGACTTCATAATCTTGCATATTGCTAGTTTCACGTAGTACCTGTAGTGTTTCTTGCTACTGCCAGACAATTTCATACAGCTTAGAGGAGATACCTGGTGATGCTCCTGTAAACTAGTCCTCCAGGTCATCGTTTATCTGTAATTACTCAGGTTTATGCTTAATATAACAGTCCTACTTCATACCAGCACTATTTATACCTTGCTTTAACCCCTATCAGGTTTAAACCTTTTTATCCAAGATTCTATATAAAAGCTGTTCAGTTACCAGTGTATACACAATGTCCTCATAACTTAGGTCTATAGTGAAGCAAAAACACCATTAAAAGTTCCATTGCTACGTATGAAACAGATTTACCAGCTTATCCCAGCGTAGTAAGTTTTATGTAACTAGTATATACGGAAAGTCCTCATAACTTTGGTCTATAGTGGCGTGAAAATATTATTAAAAGTTCCACTGCTGCCTAGGAAACAGATTTGCCAGTTCCCCCCCAGGTTGGTATGTTTTCTGTCAAGACGTATGAAGAGGCATGCCCCTGTTATCAAAGCCACTGCTCTTGTCCAAGCCATTTTCAGTGTAGATAATGGCTATTCCTTTTACCTATGTCCTTATTTCAAAGGACAACCGAATACCGATTCCTCTTGCACTATTACCAAGCCATTCTGGCTATTTAATATACACAATACACTTCAGTTTCCCCTTGTTTATTACCGATACCAAACAACTAATATACACTACATGTTCCAGCCGCATTGTAAGTGTGGCCGTGATGGCCGAATGAGAAGAGTGTTGGTTTGCCAATGCTGATTACCTGGGTTCGACTCCCGGATAAATAGAGGTTATTTAAAACATATGGTAGTGTCCTTAGTGGCCTGTCATTGGACCCGGGTTCGACTCCTGGTTGATATAGAGGTGAACTGGGGCAGTTTGGCAGCCACTTAGTGGTCTGTCAGGGGTGTGGTGGCCAGGGGTGGGCAGTCACGTAGTGGCTGCCTTGCGGAGGGATACATACACACACCTAACATACTGTACATGCACACACCTCTTCACATACATGCATACACACACAGAAGACAGACACGCGAAGACCTTATATAAAACAGTAGGGGGTGGAAGGGAGGGGGGGGGGGTTTATTTCCAAGTCTCCAAAAGTGTATACCTTTTGGAGACTTGGAAATAAAACCCCCTTCCTTTCCACCCCCTACTGTTTTGTATAGACCCCCGTTGTGTCTGTCTTACGGTGTGTGTGTGTATTGTGTGAGCTGTGTCTGTGTGTGGGTGTCTTGTGTAAATGAAGTATGTGTGTGATTGAGGTGTGTGTATGTGCGGGTGCTAGTGTATGTGAGCGGTAGTGTAAGTGATCATGTGTGTGAATGTATGTATGTGAGTGGTAGTGTAAGTGAGTGAGATGTGTGTGTGTGCCTACTTTAACATTCCCCCCTTACAGACAGCTACTACGTGACTGCCCACCTCACACCCCTGACAGACCACTAAGTGGCTGTCAAACTGCCCCAGATCACCTCTATATCAACCGGGAGTCGAACCCGCGTCCAATGACAGGCCACTAAGGACATTGCCATATATTCTCAATAACCTCTATTTCCCGGGAGTCGAACCCAGGTCCCCAGCATTAGCAAGCCAACGCTCTCCTCACTCGGCCACCACGGCCCCGCTGGAATTGCGCCCAGAACTGCTACAGTATTTTGTTTGTTTGGTGTCAATAATAAAACGATACTAAGCTCTAACGTGCAGAGTACGTTTCTAAGGAAGAGCTATTACCATCCAGAACCACTTGGAATATAAAAAGACTGCAATTCAATGCTAGTCACGATGAAGTGAAGAGTATCGTGTATCGACTCATATGTAGGAAACAAATAAAAACTGGAACACACTATTTTTTTTTTTCATTTTTTATTTTGAATAAGTTACAATACTTTCTTTATTCTCAATGTGTAATTTTTATTTACCTTGTCTCTCAGGCTCCTACGTCCCACTCGGCTGGACCAAATCGCCTGGAATCAGCCGTAAAGAATAAACTGGTCATGCAGGGGTTAATGCTGAGAGTGTATTAACTTTCTCAAGCTCCTATGACTCACGCTCAGCTTAATAAAATCATCTGGTTTAACTGGAATGTAACTAGAATATTCCCGAGCATCAAGGGGTTAATAAATGCCTAGGTTAACCCTTGAATGCTCGGAAGTACTCTATGTCCAGCTGACGGGGGGGGACTAGGTTATTCAATTAAAAGTGAGTCACAGGTGTCTGGGAGAGACAATACGATACTTATTCACATCAGCTTGGCGAAAAAAAAGTCTTTGCAATGCCTCCATTTAGATTTCTGACTTGTAGCATTATATTAACACTAGAATACGATGCTAGTCAACGAAAAAATGCTATGGAAAGGATGCAGGGCAGTAGTATTGTCTCACTCGGCCTCTGGGCTGCGGGAAATAACCTACAAAAGGATGAAAAATTCCGCCCAGTTAATCAATAGCTACGACTCAGCATTCAAGATGGAAAGATGGCAGTTTTAGGCCAAGTTAGAGTAAAAAGAGCAGTGTCGTCCGCTTGACTTCTACCCTTAGCGGCAATGCATAGGTGGCGCCACCTTGTGCGTGGAATGCGGGAATTCCAGGCCACTCAGCACAAGGACACATATCTGTAAAATATCAATTTGGATGGGTTAGATAAAATTTTGCTGAGTCCTTACATACGACAAGGCTACCCATAGCTGATTAAAATCATCTGAAGGAATCGGAAATAAAATATAAAACGTCTACATGATATAAAAACATCTGGCCACCCCTGGGACTCGATCCGTAGCGCCTAAAACACAGAGCACTCATCTGCTGACGTCATTTTTTACACCTACTCTGCTAGATTCGGACGATTTAAAGCAGGTTTAAAAAAAAAAAAAAAAACTCCTAGGATGATTGAACAGGAACAGTCTTTATTAACCCCAAGACTGAGAGTGATTTATTTACTTTGTTCAAGCCAATAGCACACTCCACCCAACCCCACTCTAACCCCCTCCACCCCACCAAACCCCGATCCTACCCCATTCCTCACCATTCAACATCGCTCGAACCCCACTCAACCTCACTCAGTATCTGGTCCTACTTTACCGCACACCACACAACCCTGAGCTTACCCAACTGCAACCCTCCAAAAAACCGATCCTACCCCACTACACCCCAGCCAACCCCGTTCCAACCCCACTACACCCACCAACCCTGTTCAAACCCCACTGCACCCCAGCCAACCCCGATCCTACCATCCAACCCCGATCCTACCGCACTGCACCCCACCTAACCCCGATACTACCCCTTTTCACCCCACCCAACCCCGACCTACCCCAGTACACCCCACCCAACCCCGATCCTACCCCACTGCACCCCACCCAACCCTGATCCTACCCCACTACATCCCACCCAACCCCGATCCTACCCCACTGCATCCCACCCAACCCTGATCCTACCCCACTACATCCACCTAACCCTGATCTTACCCTACTGCACCCCACCCAACTCCACCCCTACACCACTGTACACCACACAACCCTGATACTACCCCAATGCACCCCATCTAACCTCCCTTTTCTCCACCGCACCCCACCCAACCCCACCCCTACCCTACTGCCCCCCATAGAACTCCACCCCTACTCCACTACACCCCACCCAACCCTGATCCTACCTCACTGCACCCCACCTAACCCAGATGCTACCCCACTGTACGCCTGTAAAAACAGCCATTACCCCATTTCACCTCACCCAGTCCCTCCCTACCCGACTGCGCTCCACCAAACACCGTCATTCCCCCACCTCACCCCATCAAATACCTTTTCTACCTCAATGAAACCCAACCCAAAACATCATTAATATACTGAACCCCAGCATTACAATAACACTAGAATACGACGCTAGTCGCGAAGAAGTGCTATGGAAAGGATGCAGGGCAGTAGTATTGTCTCACTCAGCCACTGAACTACGGGAAAAAACCTACAAAAGGATGAATTATTCCTCCCAGTTATGATATACTTATGACTCAGCGTTGAAGAGGGAGAGATGGAAATTTTATTTCGAGTTAGTGTGAAAACAGCAATGTCGTCTGCCTGACTTCTTCCCTTGGCAGCAATGCAGGTGATGACGCCACCTTGTGCGTGGAATGCGGGATTTCCAGGCCATTCAGCACGAGGACGCATATCTAATTTTCCCAAGTGGAGGAGTTATATATAATTTTCACTGAGTTCTTCTGTACGACAAGGCGGACTAAAGCTGCTTAAAAGCTTCTGAAAGTATCAGAAATAAAATATAAAACGTCTACATGATATAAAAACAACTGGCCACCCCTGGGACTCAACCCGTAGCGCCAGGAACACAGAGCACTCATCTGCTGACGTCCTTTTGTACACTAACTCTGCTAGATGCAGACGATTTCAAGCATGTTTAAAAAATCTCAGGATGATTGAGCGGAAAAAGTCTTTATTAACCCTCAGACTGAGAATGACTTATTTACTTTGTTCAAGCCAATAACACACCCCACCCAACCCCATTCCAACCCTCTCCAATCCACCCAACCCCGATCCTACCCCTTTGCTCCCCATTCAACATCGCTCGTACCCCATTCCACTCCACTCAGTATCTGGTCCTATGCCACTGCACCCCACACAACCTGGATCCTACCACGGCTGAAGAGTCACACTATCGTGACCATGAAATAGGATACAAAAACCCACACTGGCAGACGAAAAAGATATATTTCCAGACAGTTTAGGCGACAGCCATCACCCTCTTCAGTGGATCTACAGACCACTCTTGGTCTGTAGATCCACTGAAAAGGGGGACAACTGTCGCAGAAATTGTATGAATATATATCTTTTTTCGTCTGCCAGTGTGGGTTTTTGTATCCTGATCCTACCCTTCTGCAGCTCCCTCAAAAGACGGATCCTACCCCACTGCACCCCACCCAACCCCGATCCTACCCCAATGCACCCCACCCAACCCCTGTCCCACCTCATTGCACCCCCACCCAACCCGGATCATTCCCCATTGCACCTCACCCAACCCCGGTCCTACCCCACTGCACCCCACCCAACCCCGATCTTACCCCACTGCACCCCACCCAACCCCTGTCCCACCTCAATGCACCCCCACCCAACCCGGATCATTCCCCATTGCACCTCACCCAACCCCGGTCCTACCCCACTGCACCCCACCCAACCCTGATCCTACCCCACTGCACCCCACCTGACTCCAATCGTACCCTACTGCACCCGACTCAAACACAATCCTACCCCACTGCACCCCACCCAACCCTGATCCTATCATAATGCACGTAACCCAACCCCACCCAACCCCGAACCTACCCTACTGCACCCCACCCGACCCCATCCTACCGCACTGCACTCCACCCAACCACGGTCCTAGCCAACTGCACCCAACCCACCCAACCCAACCCCGATCCTACCCCTTTGCACCCCATCCAACCCCGATCCTACCCTACTGAACCCCACCCAACCCCAATCCTACCCCACTGCACCCTATCCATCCCGTATCCTACCCCACTGCACCCCATCCAACCCCAATCCTACCCCACTGCACCCCACCCAACCCCGATCCTACCCCACTGCTCCCCATCCAAGCCCGATCCTACCCCTCCCCATCTAACCCCGATCCTATCCCACTGCACCCCACCCAACCCCGATCCTACCCCTGTGCATCCCACCCAACACTGCTGCTACCCCACTGCACCCCACCCAACACTCCCTGCCTAGACACCGTCTGGTGCGGAGCTCTGGCTGTTTTCTCTCTGGCGCTGGACTTAGTCTCAGTTACTGGTGAAGAATTTTTGCCGTTTTTCTGTTTTTCCCAGTTTGGGGACTTAGTCTCTGGCACTGAGGAAGAATTTCTGGGCGTTTTCCAGGTTTTCCTGGGACTCTGTCTTTTTTTGCCTGTGTGTATGGGAGTGTGTGTGTTTTTTTTTTGGCCTGCTGTTAGTGTCCTTCACTGCAGTACGACGCCGAACCCTGAAAGGATGCCGTTAGGGCACTTCCATGAAGGGGGGCCATTAAGGCCTGGTTATAGGAGGCAGTGAGGGCGGCTCTGCTAGATTTGGGAAGACCCAAAAAGGGCAGTGGCGGGGCCTCCTACGTCGCCTGTTAGAGGGCAGGGAGCATAGGTTGCCCGTCACTGTAGGGACCTTGGCCACTTCTACTGTTTATTGTTTCTGGTGATAGTCTGAGTGTTTGAGTGTGTGAGGTGTGTGTGTGTGTGTTGTCTGAGTGTATCGCCTGAGTGCTGTGGGAAATATGAAGGGATCCGGGATCCCTAGGCCCCAGGGGCATTCCCGCCTTCCACTCCCTCAGTTGAGACCCTCCCACCCGTCTCCTGTGCGGGCACGAAGCTGGAGTGCCATCCTTCTGACGCCAGCTCCCACTCGTTGGCTCACAAGGATCCTCGTGCCGATTGTGCTCTTCCCAAGCCTACAGGAGCGGTACCTCGTTCGCGTGGTACTTCAACCCGTTCTGTTAAGGCAGCCCGCCTACATGAGGCGATGGAGGAAGTCGCACCTGCTCCACCCTCTCTCTCTTCCACCCAGGACACCTCTGCTTCCTTACATGCAGCTTTCGGCCCCTCCCCAAGGCAAAATACCTCCGTGAACCGAGCTCTTGGTCC
This sequence comes from Coenobita brevimanus, assembly GCF_032717465.1. Taxonomy (NCBI): domain Eukaryota; kingdom Metazoa; phylum Arthropoda; class Malacostraca; order Decapoda; family Coenobitidae; genus Coenobita; species Coenobita brevimanus. Next base: position 6,572,198 of record NC_136996.1, on the reverse strand, counting down.
TCAGCCTCGTGCTCCCACCTGCACCCCCTCTCACGAGACCAGGCCAGCTGAGCCTGCTTGTATTCCTAAGCGGATGGAGGTCCCGCCTGAAGCTCCTGCTGCTACTCGGATCTCCCCCTCTCCTGATCCTGCTATTCCTGATGATGAGGGTTTCACCCTCGTGGCCTGCAAAGTGTCGAGGTGTGGTCGACAGGGAAATGGCCCTACTCCAGCACCACATACTAGGGCTCCCCTCAGGACTCCTCCTGCTGCTCTTCCTTCTGTGTCTGTAGCTGTGCACCCACTGCCTCGCTCTTCGTTCCCAGCATTCCGTGTGTGTTCAGGAAGGGCACGCAACAAGTTACGACGCCGTGGGTGCACTAGAGCGTCACCTGCCAGGGCTACGTAGCTCCAACCTAATCGGAAGGGACGGGAGCTCGGTGTTGGTGCTGAAAGACAAGGGCGCTTACGACCTCTTGAAAGCAGCTATGCAGGACGAGGCCTCCCCTGTCAAACTAGTCGAGCTGACGCCTGGGCAACAGTCAATGAAGGCCGTCGTCATGGGTTATCCCTTGAGGATGCCTGTGGCGATACTGCTCCAACACCCCCAGGTCGAAGAGGCGACCTGCTGTCAGAGAACGCGGACCAGGGAGGAGACTTGTCAGGTCTTCGTCACCCTGCGGAGTCCTATGATCCCAGTGATTGACCTGGGGAACTGGGGAGAATACCATCTTCGCCCCTTCACCCCAGAGCCACTCCACTGTTACAGGTGTGAGCGATACGGGCACCACAGTGCCACTTGCAACCGAGCTGTTGTCTGTGTGATGTGCAGCTGCCTGCATGAAATGGAGAGGTGCTTGGCCAAGTTCAAGGCCAAGGAGGCTGTCCTGACCCACTGCCTGAACTGCTCAGGCAATCACCACACGTGGCACCCCAGCTGCCCCACCAGAGTGGCCCTTGTAGATCGAGGGCAAGAACGTCAAGTAGCTTGGGTGAGGGAGCAACAGGCAATCAACACCAAACCGGCACCTCCTGGGACTTTCATTTGGGGACAGCAACAGCGCCGCCCCACAGAACAGATCACATCCATGAATGAGGCAGCATTCCCTCCTCTGCCAACTGCGCCGAGCCCTCCTCCATGCAATGAGACAGCAGTCCCTCCACCACCTGCTCTCATCCAGGGCGTCACCTCCGCGGAGGTACACTACCCGAGCTCGCCACCGCAGCAACCACCAGCCAGGGTCACTCCCAGCCCCCCCCAGGCCCTCATACAGCAGGAGCCCGTCTTCACCCTCGAGGAGCTCAGCTCCATTGGCAAACAAATAGCAGAGGCCATAGTTGTGGGCATCAACCAATGCCTAGGGGTATCGTGCTCCATAGCCCCAGTCTCAGCCGCGATCGACAAGATTATCGATCAGGCCATCGAAAAGAAGCAGAACGGCGCCCCTCAGCCTGCACCCCCTTCAGGGACTACCAGACCCCTACCACGTAGGGCGGCTCACCCGACACGGAGGGCGCGGCCCCAATCCACCGCTGCCACCCCCCAGGGGGTTCAGGAGCCTCATCTTCCACCCCCTCCACCAGAGAAAGCGCCGGCACCAGTGGCAGCCGTCACGGTGGTCAAGGCCTCGGCCTCCCTGCCGAGTGACAGCCCCCTGCCTCCAAAGACCTGTGAGCAGACCCCACAGACCTTCTCTTAACACAGTGGAATTGTTTGGGGATCAGGCACAAGCTCCCCCTCCTGCAGGAGGCAGTCGCCAGGGATCAGCCCCACGTCTTTCTCCTGCAGGAGACCCTACTCCCCGACAACTCCTCCTTTCGGGTCCCTGGATACACCTCCCATCTCCTCCTCTATGAATGCAGAGACACATGAGGATGTGCCATACTCATACAAGATCACGTCTCCCACTCCGTCTGTGATCCCCTGCCTTTATGTGGACCAGGTATGGAGGTGCAAGATGTTGTGTTACACCTGGCACCCTCCACACTAATTGTGTACAATGTCTACAAAAGCCAGGAGGGCACTCTTGACGTGGGAGAGTTGTTTTCGCATGCTGCCTCAGGTTCTGTCTTTATTGGGGGCGACTTTAATGCCCATCATGACTTTCTTGCATCGCCCCTTCCATCCAATGAGGCAGGACGGCACATCTTACTCGTTCTCAAGGAGATAGATGGTGTCTCCTTAATAAACAACATTCACAAACCAACCCACATTCGGGGAAGGCGCCTGGATCTATCATTCATCTCCACCCCCCTTGCTGGCTCGGCGCGGTGGTCACTCCACCCGCGCCTAGCCAGTGATCACTTTGCAATTCAGATCAGGCTGCCACTCGTGCCCCTCCCTCCCCCACCGAGGTGGGACCTCAGCAAAGCCGACTGGACTGCCTTTGCCAGAGCCTTAACCATCATTTTCGAGGCCTCTCCTCCCGCCCTAGACCTCGAAGGCAGAGCAGATCAAGTTGCCAGTGCTTTTGCACAAGCCGCCTCTCTCGCCATCCCGCTACAGCGACGATCCGCTAAGTGATACCGAGACGGCTGGATCTACTGCGACAGGGTCAAGGAACTGAACCACCGACTCAGTGCGGCATGTAAGCAGTACCGGCGGTGCTGCTCATCCCGGCACCGCTGATACCTTGCTGCTGTAATGCAACGCATCGTGTCGGAGAAACACCGCATGAAAGAGGAGGCGTGGATCAGATGGTGCTGGACTTTAGACTCTCACTCTACTCCCAGGGAGATGTGGAGGAGAATCTGGTCTGTCTCTGACCCACGTACCCCCTGTCCACCCTCTCACCCTGACCCAGCCTCCGAAGCCAGCTGTCTCGCGCAACACTTCGTGGACCGCTCTGCTTCCCACAATCTCCTGTAGTCCGTTAGAGACAAGCAGGTGCAGTTGTCTACCTCTCGTCTTGCAGCAATTCAGGCTGCCTGTGAAAGGCCTGACCCCACCGATGTACCTTTCACCAGTGGAGAACTGCAAAAAGCACTGAAGCACAGAGAAGACACTGCTCTGGGGCTCAACGGGCTAACCTATTCTCTGTTATCACATGCCGGAGATTGTGGGAGAGATCATCTCCTTGATCTCCTCAACCTCTCGTGGTCTGAGGGCCATTTCCCAAGGTTATGGAAGACAGCTGTCATCCACCCGATTCCCAAACCTTGCGATCCCAGCGCCATGCGCCCTATCTTGCTTCTTAGCTGTGTGGCTAAGACAGCAGAAAGGGTTGTGCTTGCTCACCTTGCATGGCGTCTAGGGCCGTTGCATCCGAGGAGTTTTGCTTACCACCCTGGCAGAAGTGCATCTCACTGCCTTGCTTCCTTCCTTGGGGAGCTTCGAGGTGGATGGGGGATGGCTGTCTTCCTTGATCTCGAAAAGGCCTTCGAGCTGGCAAACCCTCTTGCCATCCAGGCAGCCCTTGCCGACAGGAGAGTCGGAGGTAGACTCTGTCGTGGGTGGGGGACTTCTTTCTTAACCGGACAGCAGGGGTCAGATTCCAGGGGCAACTCTCTCCCTTCTATCATCAACCCAATGGCACTCCCCAGGGGAGCGTTCTTAGCCCCGTGTTATTCAACGTGTTGGTCAAGAGACTTCTAACTGTTGACTATGGACCCGGCGTGACATTGCTCATTTATGCAGACGACCTGGTCTTCTCGAGGAAGGACTGCTTCACCTAGGCACCCATCTCTCTTTCTGGATTGCACAATAAGTGTAATGAACTCGGGCTGAATGTCAACCTCGAGAAGACCAAATGCCTACCTTTCGGTCTCCGCCCTCCCGAACATCCTCTCTCATTGGGTGGCCGCTGCATTGAGCCTGTCACGCTGCACCGATATCTGGAGGTCTACTTTGACTCGGGGCTAATTTTCGCCCGACACGTGAGATACTTACGAGAGTGGGCAGCCTCCTGCATTTCTGCTCTCCGCTACCTCTCTAATCGCAGCTTAGGGGCGTCATATGCGATCTGCATCCCAGGGCTGGCTTCCCCCATCTCCCAGTCCTTGGAGGTACTCCAAAATGATGCTTTACGGGTTATGCTGGGCGCTCCATGCTGGACCTGACTGGTCAATTTACGGATGGAGAGTGGGTTTCCATCACTCGTCCACCAGATTGCACTGCGGCAACAGCAGAAATGCTTCATTTAGTTAATCTTCACCCGACGCTACATATCTCCATTCTGCTTAAATGCCTGGCTAGCAGGCCCCCAGACTTGTCCCCACCTCGGGATTGGGATCCAGGCAAGGCGGCTCTCTTTCACAAGTTGGGTGTGGCACAAGAAGTGTGCCAAGATCCAGAGCTGGCATGTCCAGGCTACGAACCTCCTGCACCCTGGGCGCCTCCCCCTTTCACCGTTATCAGTCCCACCGACATGAAGCGTCGCCACTCGATCCCGGCCATCCTTCGGCAGGAGAGTCTCAGTAAACTCGCTGCGCTCAACTCCTCTGATGCGGCAGTCTACTATACGGATGGCTCTGTTTCGTCCGATAGTTCAGCGGGAGCTGCTTTTGCTTATGGGGACCAAACTGAATCCTGGCGCATCACCACTGGTGTCTCCGCCTTTCAGGCGGAGCTAGTGGCTCTTCTTGGTGCCCTGCGCCATGCCTATAGCCATCGACATAGACGTGTCATTTTCCATACTGACTCCCTATCCTCCCTTCAATGCCTGGCATCTCTCTCTAAGTGCCCACCGGTTCTTACTTGCTGCCATATTTACAGTGTCCTCCCTCATCCACCAGCGGGGTGGCACTGTGATTTTTCAGCGGGTACCTGGGTACGTTGGGATACGGGGTAATGAACTAGCTGCTGCTGCTGCACGTGCAGCTACATTACTCCCTGATGTTACATATCCACTTTGCCCCAGTGCTTCCAGAGTTCTCTCTGCCGTGGCTGGCATTATGACAGACCTTACAAAGAACAACCATCGCCTATGTGTCGCCGACGGCTCACGCTCGGCCACTTGGTATGCTGCGGCCACATCATATTCCCCTATCTCAATCCCTCCAGGCCTACCCAATTATCTCTTAGTCAGGCTCCAGTGTTTACGCATGGGATTCCTATGCTACCATCAGATTGCCAGCTTGGACCCTGACCCGTGCCCCAACTGCTACGAGCAGTCTGCTGAACCCCTCTGCCATTACATTCTCGACTGCCCTGCAACCACTTTTGTTCGAGAGCTCCCTGGAGAGGGCTTTGGTTGTTCAGGCGATGATGAGCACGATGCTGCTAGGTCCATTGGCAATGCAACCTTTCAAAGGCTCCTACAAACTGTACGGGATTATCCACCTCCTCGTTAACTGCTACTTCCACCACCCGTCATTATTCTAGATTCAACTCGCCCTTTTTTTTTTTCTTTTTTTAATTCTCTGCTTATCTCTGACGGGCTCTTAGTTTGCCCGTGTCCCACAACAATCAATCAATCAATCAATCATTTCCTGTGGCACCCTCGGGGATGCATAGGGCCTCAATGAACTCACACCACCACATCCTATCTTGTGCTAACTCCTCAAGATCTCCCCAACATTCATCTCCAGCTTCCCGTCTCATTGTCCTCACCCACGTCTCTTTTGGCCTTCCTCTACCTCTCCTACCAAGTGCCACCCACCCTGGTGTACCTCGTACTATTCCCTGTCTCCTATACACATGTCCTAGCCACTTCCATTGTGAGAATCTAACATATTCATCGACCGGCTGCACTCCCGTTATTTCTCTAATGTTTGGTATCCTTTCCCACCACTTAACTCCTAATATTCTTCTAAGTGCTTTATTTTCAAACACCAAGAATTTATTTTCCATAGTCACTGTGCTGTACCAAGACTCGTGTCCATAAATTAAGATACTCCTAACCATTACCTTATAAAGTTTGATTTTTGTATGCACAGAGAAATTGTTATTATTCCAAATATTTTTAAGCATTCCCATTGCCTGATTAGCCTTCTTTAACCTTTCCTCGAATTCAAAGTTCAAAGAACCATCCTTGGCTAAATAAGTACCTAAATATTTAAACCTATCAACTTGCTTTACAACCATACCTCCAATTACACATTCCTGCGCATTTTCCATATTCATATTGATTATTTCAGTTTTTCCACAATTAATAACCAAACCCACCTTGCGACCTTCACTCACCAAACAGTCCAACACTCTCTGCATCTCTTCTGGCCCATCACAAATCAAAACTATATCATCTGCATAAGCTAAATCCAAAAGTTTCCTGTTCTCTCCCCAAAGTATACCTGCACCGGTTTCTGTTCCAGCGCGTTTCATAATGTAATCAATGACCAATATAAATAGTAAAGGCGATAGAACACCACCTTGAATTACTCCGGACTTGACTTCAAACGAATCACTCAGACAACCATCAACCATCACTTTACAAAATGTGTCCTCATGCATGTTCATAATGACCCTCACAAACTCCTCTGGTATTCCATAATGTCTCATGATCTTCCCCATAGTCCCTCTCGAAACACTATCAAAAGCCTTTTCAAAATCAACAAAACAAAGACTTAACGGTACTCTCATTTCATTAACTTGCTGCATCAAATGCCTAACTATAAAGATCTGATCATTGCAACCACGTCCCTTTCTAAAACCAGCCTGTTCATCCCTCAGAATACCCTCAACCACTGGCTCCAACCTATTTAACAACACTATACTGAAAACTTTCAAAGCTATCGGTGACAAAGAGATTCCCCTCCAATTACCACATCCACTCAGGTCTCCCTTTTTCGGAACTTTAACAATCACACCATTCTTCCAAATTGATGGTAGTAACCCCGTCACCCATATCTTATTGAATAGCTTGGTCAAGATCATTATTAATCTATCCCCCTCCACTTTAAACATTTCCGGAAATAAACCATCCTCCCCTGGTGCCTTATTATTCTTTAACTGTTTTACTGCTTTCTCCACTTCTGCAAGTCTCAACTCTCCTGTTTCTATATTTAAATCTTCCTGAGCAGACGGTATATCCTCTTCTGGTGGTACTGGTCTATTAAGAACTGTCTCAAAATGCTCTTTCCATCTATTTTTAATATCTCCATCTTTGGTCAATAAATTTCCTTCCCTGTCTCTAACTGGTATTTCCTTGCGTTTACCTGCATTACCACTCAGTTCTCTAATCGATTCATATGCTATTCTTTGACTCTGTCCATCATTTTTGTTTATTAAGATTTCAGTCTCTGCAACCTTTTCATCCACACATCTTCTTTTATCTCTCCTAGCTAACCTTCTTACTTCTGAATTCAAACTCCAGTACGCAGCTCTTGCTAATTCAATCTCTTGTTCATCAACGCATTGCATCTCACTCCTCAATTTAGCCTCACCTCTCTTTTTTATCATATCCCACGTTTCCTCTGATATCCATTTCTTTCTCCTGAAGCTATGTCTCCTTCCAATCGTACATTCAGCAGTCTCATGCAAAACTTTGTTCACATCCTCCCACATCTCATCTACACTTCTCTCCCACTCTTCCAACGTTTCCAACACCAAAAACCTATTTCTGCATTCTAATCTGAATTCCTCCTTTTCTTCTCCTTCCCCTCTAAGCTTAACAATATCGTATCTACCAACACCAGATTTTTCCTTCTTCTGATTTTTAAGTTTAAACCTTATTTTTGCAATGCTGAGTTGATGGTCACTACCAATATCCGCTCCCCGTTTAACATGAACATCTAGCAGAGAACTTCTATGCCTCCTACTGATAGCGATGTGATCAATCTGATTTTTGTATTTTCCACACGGCGACACCCATGTTGTCTTGTGTATATTGCAATGCTGAAAGAGTGTGCCCCCGATGACTAAGTCATTTCCTAGACAGAAGCTTCCAAACCTCACTCCGTTTTCACTCATCCTACTACCAACTCCCATCTTACCCATACATGCCTCAAATCCCTCATTTGAACAGCCCATTACTGCATTAAAGTCTCCAACGCAGATCAAAACATCATGTCTAGGTACCCTTCCCACTCCTTCTTGCAACTTTTCATAAAATGTGTCTTTCCTTTCATCGAGTGCATCATTAGTAGGTGCATAACACACAAACAGACTGATGTTGCCATGATTTGATTTAAACCGTGCGTATAACAATCGCTCATCTATAGGATCCCACTCACATAAAGCCTTATTTGCCTTACAACCCAGCAACAATCCTACTCCCTGATAATGCATTCCGTCCTGTCGACCAGATATCAATAAACGTATACCATCCTCCAAATCCAACTTATCGACTCCAGTTAATCTAGTTTCTGTCAGAGCACAAATATCAAGTCCGTAATTTTGAAAAACCTTCACTAACTCATCGATTTTACCGTCATGATTTAGCGTTCTCACATTCCAGTTACCAATTTTAATTGTATTTTTTGCATTGACAAAGGAATTAGATTGTAATTGAGGCAACCGTGAGATTCTTAGCACCCCCTGCCCATTTAAGGGCTGCACGGGACTGGGGGCCATTATTGTTCTTTCAGAGTCCATCAAGGTTTCTTTGGCTAACTTCCTGAACACCTCGCCATTGTGTTGCAGTCGCAGTAGGCAGCTAACTTGCCTGATTGCCCACACCCGAAAGACCCAGCTATGCTGTAGCCAGTCACGTGCCGGCATGCTTCCCAGCCATTTCACTCTCAAGGAGTTCCTCTGCCTGAGAAAGCAACCACCCCCCTGCTCCCGAGGGCTTTTGATCTGTGTAGGTAGAGGGCGATCACTCCCTCACTAGCCATATACAGTGTATATACAGTGTATAGGCTACACTCACCAACAGGTGGGCAAATATTCAACAACAACAACAACAACAACCCACCCAACCCCGATCAAACCCCACTGCACCCCACCCAGTCCTGACCCATACCCCAGTGCACCAAGCCCAACTCCGATCATTCTTCTCTGAACCCCACCCAACCCCGATCCTACCCCACTCCACCTCACCCAACACCGATCCTACCCCACTGCACCCCACCCAACCCCGATCCTACCCCAATGCACCCTACCCAACCCCTATCTTACCCCAATGCACCCCGCCAAACCCCGATCCTAACCCACTTCACGCAGTCCAAACCAGATCCTACCCCACTTCACGCAGTCCAAACCCGATCCTACCCCATTGCACCCCACCAAACCCCGCTCAACCACAGTGCACCCCACCCCATCCAATCCCAATCCAATCACACTGCACCTCACAAAATCCTATCCCACTGCTCCATCCATTCCCGATTCCACCACGCTGCATCCCACCCTACCCCAGTCCCTGCCCAACTGCACCCCACACAAAGCCAATCCTATCACACTGCACCCTGCTTAACGCTGATTATGCCCCACTGCACCCAATTCAACCTCGTTCCTATCCGACTGCACCCCTCCCAACCAAGATCCTACCCACTGCACCCCAAACAACCACTGTCCTACCCCAATACACCCCACACATTTCCCATCCTACCTCACTGCACACATCCCAACCCCTATCCTACCCCACTGCACTCCACCCAACCAAGATTCTACCCAACTACATCCAATCAAGCCCAGATCCTACCCAGCTGCATCTCACCTGAACCTGATTCTACCCCACTGCACTTCATCTTGCCCAGATCCTACCACAATGCACCCAAACATCAGTCATACCCCACTGCACCAAACCCATCCCCACTCCTACCCAACTGCACCACACTCAACCACGCACTTCTACCCCACAGTCCCTCACCCAACCCCAATCCTACCCCTTTGCACCCAACCCAACCCCGATCCTACCTCAACACACCCCACCCAACCCTGATCTGACCCCACTGCACCCCACCCAACCCCGATCCTACCCTACTGCACCCCACCCAACCCCGATCCTACCCCTTTGCAACCCACCCAACCCCTATCCTACTCCACTGCACCCACCCAACCCTGATCCTACTCCACTACATCCCACCCAACCCTGATCCGACCCCACTACACCACACCCAACCCCGATCCTACCCCACTGCATCCCACCTAACCCAGATCCTACCCCACTGCACCTCACTCAACCCCGATCCTACATCACTGCACCACACCCAACCCTGATCCTACCCCACTGCACACCACACAACCCTGATACTACCCCAATGGACCCCATCTAACCTCCCCTTTTCTCCACCGCACCCCACCCAAGCCCACTCCTACCGCACTGCCCCCCACGGAATTCCACTCCTACTCCACTACCCCCCACCCAACCCTGATCCTACCTCACTGCATCCCACCCAACCAAGATCGTACCCCAATGTACCCCTATAAAAACAGCCAGCCATTACCCCACTACACCTCACCCAGTCCCTCCCTACCCGACTGCGCTCCACCAAACACCGTCATTCCCCCACCTCACCCCATCAAACAACCTTTTCTACCTCAATGAAACCCAACCCAAAACATCATTAATATACTGAACCCCAGCAATAAAATAACACTAGAATACAACGCTAGTCGCGAAGAAGTGCTATAGAAAGGATGCAGGGCAGTAGTATTGTCTCACTCAGCCACTGAACTACGGGAAATAACCTACAAAAAGATGAATTATTCCTCCCAGTTATGATATAGTTATGACTCAGCGTTGAAGAGAGAGAGATGGAAATTTTATTTCGAGTTAGTGTAAAAACAGCAATGTCGTCTGCCTGACTTCTTCCCTTGGCAGCAATGCAGGTGATGACGCCACCTTGTGCGTGGAATGTGGGATTTCCAGGCCATTCAGCACGAGGACGCATATCTAATTTTCCCAAGTGGAGGGGTTATATATAATTTTCACTGAGTTATTCTGTACGACAAGGCGGACTAAAGCTACTTAAAAGCTTCTGAAAGTATCAGAAATAAAATATAAAACGTCTACATGATATAAAAACATCTGGCCACCCCTGGGACTCAACTCGTAGCGCCAGGAACACAAAGCACTCATCCGCTGACGTCCTTTTGTACACTAACTCTGCTAGATGCAGACGACTTCAAGCATGTTTAAAAAATCTCAGGATGATTGAACAGAAAAGGTCTTTATTAACCCTCAGACTGAGAATGACTTATTTACTTTGTTCAAGCCAATAACACACCCCACCCAACCCCATTCCAACCCTCTCCAATCCACCCAACCCCGATCCTAACCCTTTGCTCCCCATTCAACATCGCTCGTACCCCATTCCACTCCACTCAGTATCTGGTCCTACGCCACTGCACCCCACACAACCTGGATCCTACCACGGCTGAAGAGTCACACTATCGTGACAATGAAATAGGATACAAAAACCCACACTGGCAGATGAAAAGATATATTTCCAGACAGTTTAGGCGACAGCCATCACCCTCTTCAGTGGATCTACAGACCACTCTTGGTCTGCAGATCCACTAAAGAGGAGGACAGCTGCCGCAGAAATTGTCTGGAAATACATCTTCTTTCGTCTGCCAGTGTGGGTTTTTGTAACCTGATCCTACCCTTCTGCAGCTCCCTCAAAAGACGGATCCTACCCCAATGCACCCCACCCAACCCCGATCCTACCCCAATGCACCTCATCCAACACCAATCCTATCCCATTGCACCCCACCAAACCCCGCTCGACCGCAGTGCACCCCATCCCATCCAATCCCAATCCAATCACGCTGCACCCAACAAAACCCAAATCCTACTGTACTGAATCCCAATCAACCCCACTCCTGTCCCACTGCTTTACATCCAACCCCGATTCCACCACACTGCATCCCACCCAACCCCAATCCTGCCCAACTGCACCCCACACAAAGCCAATCCTACCACACTGCATTCTGCTTAACCTTGATTATGCCCCACTGCACCCCATTCAATCCCGTTCCTATCCGACTGCACCCCTCCCAACCAAGATCCTACACACTGCATCTCAAACAACCACAGTCCCACCCCACTACACCCCACACATTTTCGATCATACCTCACTGCACTCATCCCAACCCCTATTCTACCCCATTGCACTCCACCCAACCAAGATTCTACCCAACTACAACCAATAAAGCCCGGATCCTACCCAACTGCATCCCACCTAAACCTGATTCTACCCCACTGCACACCACCCAACCCAGATCCTACCACAATGCACCCAACCAAACATCACTCATACCCCACTGCACCAAACCCATCCCCACTCCTACCCTACTGCACCACACTCAACCACGCACTTCTACCCCACAGCCCCCCCACCCAACATCGATCCTACACCACTGTTGTGTTGTGTTGTAATATTCTCTCCGCACTTGTTGGGGCACGGGCAAACAAAGAGCCCGTCAGGGAAGAAGCAGAAAAAAAGCTCTCCAATGAGAGCATAGCGGGGACAGCAAACGGGCAAACAAGGGAAAGGCGGCTGAGGCAGGGGAAGTTGCGATGGTTGGTGGTGAGATCGGCTGCCCGATGATCGACGAGTCAGGGCAGGGCTTGACGGTGGATGATGAGGCCGGCAGCACGATGGTCAAACGAGGGCAAGGCGGGACGAGCCAGGTAGACAGCACGGTGCCGATGGAGGAGGCGCTGACAAGCTCAGGCGGAAGCCGCCCCGACGCTGCCCTCAACCCCCACGCCCCTGATGGAAAAGGCAAAAAAGACTCGCCCAGCTCTACAGCAGCAGCAGGTGAAAGCACAGAGGGGAGGCCAGGTCCTGGTCGTCACAGATAGCACAGTCCCGGTCCAGGTTGTGGCGGAGGGAGGGTCGTCGGCCGGGTAGTCTAGGGCCGAGAAGCCTCGACCTCCTGGTGGGCAGACCAGGGCACTCCCTCAGATAGAAATGACGGGCCAGTCCCTTGGCTGATACGGCTGCTGTGGAGAGCTGCTGCGGATGTCACTGATTGCATTGCGCAGTTGACCCTTGTGGCGGTGTGGTGCGGTGAGGATCTGTCCGTTCTCCCCTTTGGGACTAAGATGCGAATGAATGTGTTTGAATGGATGAGTAAATGGGGAGTGTGTCGTCCTGTCTCGGCTATCTCCCTTTCCTTGAGGGAAGCAGCCTAGGTATATAGATAGATAGTTTATAAGACTCCAACATCCATGTATACATTGGCCTTGGTCACCTAATGGCAGCTCTCAACACTGCTTGATCTCTGGCAGCTTCCCTATTCAGTCCCTCAACTTTGTTTCCCTTGGAATACCTGTGTCACTTTCATCTGATGGAACTGGCTCATTCTTGTAGTTTAAATATACAGACACCACCACGTTTCCCTTAACAGGCTACCTTGACAGGCTGGGTTAGCACTCATGATGGATTAAAATATATATATATCTATCTATCTATCTATTGCCAGACGCCTCAATCCCGTTTGGGGTGGCCACAAACAAATCGCCTCCAAGTCGCCCTGTCCCCCGCCATTTCACTCCCCTGCTCCCAGCTCACACCCCCCTCTCTCATATACCTCTCCACCCCATCCCTCCATCTCATCCTCGGCCTCCCCCTCCCTCTTTCCCCCTCCACCTCACTCACATACACTCTCTTCGTCAGTCTTTCACCCTCCATCCTCTCCACATGGCCAAACCACCTCAGTGTGTTCCTCATAACGCTTCCTATCACATCCACATCAACACCACAACGCTCCTTTATATCCTCATTCGTCAGCCTGTCTCTCCATGTGACTCCACAGGCTCCTCTTAAATAACTCATTTCCACTGCTCTCACTCTTGACTTGTGTCCTTCCAACAACGTCCAAGCTTCACTTCCGTACGTTAGAGTTGGTATCACAATACTGTCATGTAGTAACTTTTTCACTTCCATGCTCACTTCCCTGTTTCTTATCACTGCTTTCAAGGAACCAGCAACCTTTCTTCCCTGCTGTACCCTTTCAAGCACTTCACCCTCCAAACCTCCATCCTTACTCATCACACTACCCAAGTACTTAAACGTACTCACACTTTCCAATTCCTCACCATCCAACCTCGCTGTACATTCACTGACTTCACCTCTCTCAAAGACCATCACTTTACTCTTCCCTACATTCACCTTTAGATTCCGTTTCTTACACACTCTCCCAAACTCATCCACCAAGCCTTGCAGCTCTCCTTCGTCTTCACTCAACAACACGGTATCATCTGCAAACAACAGTACAGGGAGTTTCCAAACACTATCCTCTCTCACCATGGCCACTCCAACATCCACTACCCTACCTTGTACCTCTTTTATTACCCCATCCATGTACAGATTGAACAACCATGGAGACATGACACATCCCTGTTTCAACCCAACCTTCAAAGAGAAAAATTCACTTAGATCACCATCCACACGCACTGCAGCCTTCGCACCATCGTACATACTCTTCACAGCATTCAACAACTTTCCATCTACTCCATATATTCTCAACACTTTCCACAATCCTTGTCTATCCACCCTGTCATATGCTTTCTCCAAATCCATGAATGCCGCATACAACTTCTTTCCCTTCTCTAGAAACTTTTCCACTAAAGATCTGAGAATGAATATCTGATCTACACAACCTCTTCCCTTCCTAAAGCCTCCCTGTTCTTCTCCAACTAATTCCTCTGTTCTTTCTCTAACTCTGTCAATAAGTATCCTACCATACACTTTTCCTATTATACTAAGAAGACAAATGCCCCTATGGTTACCACACACTTCTTTTTCCCCTTTTCCTTTGTACAAGGGAATAATTATACCTGACTTCCAATCCTCTGGGACTCTACCTTCCTCCCAGGCCAATCTGCACATCTTCCACATCCATTCTACTACTATCTCTCCCCCATGCTTCAGCATTTCACCACACACTCCATCAATTCCTGGGGCTTTCCCCGATTTAACTTTCTTCATTGCTTCCACAACTTCTATCCTACTGATTTCTTCCTGTCTTCTCACCTCCCTCCTTCTCCCAGCCATTCCCCAGCCACTTATACTCGCATTACTTCCATCCTCTACGTTCAACAATTCCTTAAAGTGTTCTCTCCATCTGCTCACTTTTTCTCCCTTCTCCACTAGTAATCTACCATTTTTATCTTTCACTCCCCTGCTAACTTCACTTCCACCCTGTCTTACTCTTTTCACCTCTCTCCAGAACATTTTCTTACAGTCCCTCCACTTTACACTCAAATTTCTTCCAAATTCCTCATCCACTCTCTTCTTACTCTCTCTTACTAATCTTTTCACCTCTCTCTTCCTTTCTACATATAACTCTCTCTTCCGCCTCTCAACCTCTTCCACGCCCCTATTTCTCATCCATTCATTGTATGCTTTCTTCTTTTGTGCCACAGCCTGTTTCACCTCTTCAGTCCACCACGCTGTTCCTTGCACCCCCCTCTGTCTTCTCTTCCTTCCACACACCACATCACATGCTGCACATATTTCTTCTGTAAATATTCTACACACACCTTCCACGTCTCCCATCTGCTCCAATTCATATTTGCCCAATCGTTCCTCCACTTCTCTCTTATACTCTGCCTTTTTCTCATCCTCCTGTAGCCTTTCCACTCTCCTTGCAACTACTCCTTCCTCTCATCTTTCCCTTCTTCTATTCCTCCAACTTTCTTGTACTTTAATTCTGGCCATCACCAAGTAGTGGTCAGAAAGTCCACTCCCCCAACCTCTATACACTCTTGCATCCATTACACATCTTCGCATCCTTTCATCCACACACACATAATCAATCATTGCCTTCCTTTCATTCAGTTCACCACCCACCCTTCTCATCACTCGCCATGTATACCTGTGAATCATTTTATGCCTGAAGAGGGTATTGGCTATCACCAACCCCTCCCAGCACAAATGTCCACTAACGCACTCCCATTCTCATCTATCTCAGCAGGCACACCCCACTCACCAACTATTCCATCCACCTTCACATTCCCAACTTTACCATTCATATCACCAATCAAAAACACTCTCTCATTCCTTCCAAACTTTTCCATGCACACTTCTACATTTGTCCAGAACTCTTCTCTCACTCTTCTAGCACGATCTTGCGTTGGCGCATACACACACACAATCGCCCACATTTGTATTCCAACTTTCAACTTTACCCACACAATCCTTGACCCAACTGATCCATACTGTCTTATGCTCCTCTTCCATCTTTTACTCACAACTATACATACTCCTTCCTTTGCCCTCTCATTCTCACCTACTCCTGCACATATACCCCATCCATACTCCCATTCTCTCACATTTTCTCCTCTCCATTTTGTTTCAGTTATTCCACATACATCCACTTTCGCACCCTCAAGCACCTGGACAATCTCTCTCTCTTTCACCTCATCATTCGCTCCCCTTACATTCCAGGTTCCAATTACAATGTCCTTTGTCCTTTATATAAATATATATATATAAATATATATATATATATATATATATATATATATATATACTGTATATATATATATATATATATATATATATATATATATATACAGTATATATATATATATATATATATATATATATATATATATACTGTATATATATATATATATATATATATATATATATGGTAAATAAAACAATAACAATACTGATGATAATAATAATAATAATAATAATAATAATAATAATACTGCTAGTAATTGCTAATAATAATAAAAATTAATAATAATAATAATAATAATAATCTATCTATAGCCAGACACCTTAATCCCACAAGGGGTGGCCACAAACAAACTGTCTCCATGTCGCCCTGTTCCGTGCCTTTTCACTGCCCTCTCCCCAACTTATATATACTGTACCCCCTTCTCATATAAGGTACCCTCTCTGCTTCATCCCTCCATCTCATCCTCAGTCTCCCCCTCCCTCTCTCCCTCTCCACCTCATTCACATACACTCTCCCAGTTAGTCTCTCACTCTCCATCCTCTCCATATGGCAAAACCATCTCATTGTATTTCTCCTAACGCTTTCTATCACATCCACATCCACACCACTATGTTCTTTCATTTCCTCATTTGTCAGTCTTTCTCTCCATGTAACTCCACATGCTCCTCTCAAATAACTCATTTCCACAGCTCTCACTCTGTCTCTCCAACAAGGTTCAAGCTTCACTTTCATACGTTAAAGTTGGTATCGCAATACAGTCACGCACTGACTTTTTTACTTCCATGCTCACTTCCCCGTTCCTTATCACTGCTCTCTGAGAACTAGCATCCTTCCTTCCTTGTTGTACCCTTTCAAGTACTTCACCCTCTAAACTTCCATCCTTACTCATCACACTACCTACCTGGTAAGTACTTAAAATGCACTCACATTTTCCATTTCCTCATTATCCATAATAACTGAAATACCAAGGGGAGACCACAGAGAGGCAAGACAAGAGACCGAGCAAGACGGGCATACGGACCCAACCACCACACACCCGTCTTCCCCTCAACAGAATCCACGAGAAGTACGTCACCCTGCTGCATTACCCTCTACCTGGACCAGCGCTCACCATGATCAGGGCAGGATCTGTGTACCAACAGACTCCCCAAGTAGGACCGCGACGACGCCCACCATGTTCGTCGGGGAAAGGACGCCCACTGTGCTCCTTTCACCTACTGCCCCCTGTAGGACCGCAATGATGCCAACCGTGCTCGCCAAGGAAAGGACACCCACTGTGGTCCTTTCCCCTACAGCCCCAAGCAGGACCGCGACGATGCCCACCATGCTTGTTGGGGAGGGAATGCCCGACATACTTCCCTCACCTGCAGCCCCCACTTGGAGCAGGACCGCGGTAACAACCACCGTGCTCGCCGGGGAGAGGACGCCCACTGCGCTCCTCTCACCTGCAGTCCCAGGGCATAGCAGAACTGCAGTGGTGCCCACCGTGCCCATTGGGGAGGGAATGCCCACCAGGCATCCCTTGTCAGCAGCCCCCACCAGAAGCGGGACCACCACGACGCCCGCCGTGCTCACCAGGGAGATGATGCCCACTGTGCTCCTCTCACCTATATTCCCAAGGTCTAGGAGAATCGCAGCGGCGCCCACCGTGCCCCTTGGGGATGGAATGCCCACCGTGCTTCCCTCATCTGCAGCCCCCACCGGTAACAGAACCGTGGTGATGCTCACTGTGCTCGTCGGGGAGAGGATGCCCACCGTGCTCCTCTCACCTGCAGTCCCAAGGTCTAGCAGAATCGTGGCAGTGCCCACCGGGGAGGGAATGCCCACCGTGCTTCCCTCGTCTACTAACCCTGCGGAACCCACAGACGGTCACGCCCCTTGCTCACCTCACTCCTCGAGAGGCTGACTGGGAGGCCCCTCCTGCTCACCCCACACCACAGGGGGCAGAGCTGGCTCCCCAGCGGAGTCAAGGCTGGAAGGGGTCTGGAGCAGCCCTATAATGAGTCTGGGGTACGATCACTACAACCAGCTCCCCTATGTCACCAGTTGCTGTCAGACTCCTGGAGAAGGAGAAGCCACAGGCAGCCCATGTCAGATTCCTGAAGAAGGCAAGACCACAGACACCAGTCACCAAGGGACACCCCCAGGACTCCCAGCCGAGACCTCCCCAGACCAGCCAGCAAGCTGTCCTCCACCAAGGGTAGCTGCAAGGCAGCGCGCCTACTCGACCTATTCAGCTCCAGCCCCGAGAGACGTCGCACCTACGGAAGCCCCTCCAGTGAAAGGCCTCCCTCTACACTGCCCAACAGCCCTCAACTGACAATCTGGCATACAATAGTGGTCCTGCACCCCTTCAGAGAGGGCACACATGATGGGACTCCTCCCACGCCTGGGCTCCACCTGCAGTTATCCTATCTTCCTTAGTCTCAAACTCCAATCCCTGTATCTCCCATAGTGTGTGTAATCTTTCACATTGTATTGTGCCAAGCCACTATACTCTTTATGTGTAATATACGTGGAAGAGTGGTTAGCCTGTGTTTTTGAGCCCTGTTCCTCTGGTTGCATGCTCTAGACCCAGTCTTGGAAAGAACCCAACATCAGATCCTCATACTCTGAGAGCAAGAAGTTGAACTCTGAGTACATGGCATAACAATTACAATAATAATAATAATAATCATTATCAACATCATCATCATCATCATCATCACCATCATCATCCGGACCTCCTTTCCCACCCTAGAGCGGGGTGAGGAGTAGCAGCATCTAGACAGCCTAAGTTCCCCAATACAATGGGCCATGCTTCCATTCACTCATCATTCAAGCCCCCGGAATCCTGGCTGTATCTGATATGCCAAAAACTTGCACCACAATCTGTAGCTTCACATAAATGTATCCGGCAATCAATGATAATCATCATCATCATTATCATCATCATCATCATAATAATAATAATCATAATAATAATAATAATCATCATCATCATCATCATAACAATAATCATCATCATCAAACAGTAATAATAAAATCTAAAATAAAAGTTTGAGAGAGTGGGGGCCTTATTTATAAAGTTATGCTGTGTGGCTGCTCATGCCCAGATACACCTATGTTCTATCTATCTATCTATTGCCAGACGCCTCAATCCCGTTTGGGGTGGCCACAAACAAATCGCCTCCAAGTCGTCCTGTCCTCCGCCATTTCACTGCCCTGCTCCCAACTCACATCCCCCTCTCTCATATACCTCTCCACCCCATCCCTCCATCTCATCCTCGGCCTCCCCCTCCCTCTTCCCCCCTCCACCTCACTCACATACACTCTCCTCGTCAGTCTTTCACTCTCCATCCTCTTCACATGGCCAAACCACCTCAGTGTGTTCCTCATAACACTTCCTATCACATCCACATCCACACCACAACGCTCCTATATATCCTCATTCGTCAGCCTGTCTCTCCATGTGACACCTATGTTATACCAGTAATTTGTTCAATTTGCAATCATTTTATATCCAACTGGTTTTTTGGCAACATATCCCAAATCCAAATCATAAATCAAGCTTTGCCCATAGTTCATTGAAATTGTAGGCATAGAAGCTCTCCTACATTTTTACCCATAGCATTTTCTAATAAACATGTTTTAACAAAATAAAACAAAAATATCACCCTGACAAAACAAGCAACAAATAGATAGAGACAAGACATGCAATACACAGACAGACAAAACAAGCACACCAACAGTGAAAGTTCAGCAAAAGTTTCCAAGATTACTGACTCATTTTTCCACATTTCTTTTTTCAATTTTGATTTTTTGGGGGTGATTCATCGGATTTCTTGACTATCTATTACAAATGACATAGATCTGGTAGGATGCACATTTTATGGCAGAAAAAAAAAATGAGAAGGAACTTTGATAAACATGCAGTTTCTATTAACCAATCATGATGGCTTCTTCTAACCTATAAAAAAAAAAAAGTAAAATTTATTCGTTCTCACAATGCATAGGTTTTTGTCCTGCTGTTGCTTATTTCACACAGATCAATGATGGAAAAAGTACTAAGTTAAAGCCTACTTCCTTCCTATGGCACTTCTTCATGACTAGCATCATATTCCAGGCCAAAATAATTCACTAAAACACACCTCTTGATGTAGTTACTGATCCTGGTTCATCTGAAATGTGAACCTAGTGGACTGCAGGCTGAATTTTCCCAAGTTAGGTTCCTGCAGTCCACCACCCAACTTTCAGAGGATGGGGAAGGAATTGAAGGACGTTTATTTGGCCAGGGTGCTTCGTTTATGTTGCCAGGGAGCTCCATCACCCGGTCATATCAGTACCATCACATGAAAGCATCTCCTCCAACGCAACAGCTTCCTTGGAAACGAAGGCTTTTATTCCTGGCCCAGTCTCGCCATACTCTATCAGGCATTTCTCCCATTGCCATACGTCTCTTTACATTCTTATCGCTTCTACTTAGTATTACAATACAACAAACTAATTATTAATACTCACTATAAAGATTTAAGACGTCAATGTCCAGAAAAAGTAAATTAACTTTCCGCTGCGGGGCTTACACGGTCATCGCTATGGCAACGTGCATGGCGGTATTTGTTTATATTTATTTTTAGCAGTTTTTACTAGGATCAAATATATTTAAATTAATTATTTTCAATCAATACAGAAATATAGCCACCAGATACGTACGCTTATATTGATTTACTTTCATTCAAGTTAACCCAATTCTGTATTTTGTAATACGGAGTTAAGAAGACTTCATCAAAACACAAACCATAAATTGATAACATTTACGAATGGATTTTCGTACTTAGTGTTGATTGATGCACTTTTGTCCTTTTTATAGAGTTGAATTAAATTTTTAAGTTATATTTTTACTGACTGGGTTAAACTATAAAACTAGAAAATGACCCTTCCTCTCATGCCCTTCCTTGATTTCCTTTTCCTTCATGCCATTCTTCTTTTCTTCCTCTTAACCCATCCTTACCATTCCTTGTCTATTTTTTTTTTCTTCCTTTCCCTGCGTTCTATTTACCTTCTTCCTTTTTCCTCCTTCCTCTATTAATCCATGTCATCCCAGGCATTTTTGCAGTTTTATACCCACCTAATCCCGGACCAAAAACGGAAAAAATTTTTATTGCATAAAAAAATCCAAAAGGACATATAAATCTAGGAAAAGGAGAAAAAAAGTACTCCTTATAGGAGAAATAAGAGCAGGATGGCCGACCATCGTGTTTTTAGCCCAGTTTCCCAAGCCGCGAGCTACGTTTTCCTACCCAGCCGAGAAGGATGAGAGAGAACGGGTGAGGAGAATGGGGGATTCCTCGTTCTCAATATCCTCCTCCATTGGCTCATATTCCTCCCCAGAGAGTCATCCAGGTCTTCCTCTCCTGAAGAATCACTAAATGAAGGGACAGAAGGGTCCGTGTGATCATTTCAACAGCCTCCTCCAGCCCAATGAGGCGGAAACACGGCGTGACTTTCGCAACACCCTGACATTATGACGGACAGTGGCACTCTCTACCCACCCACTGGGGGGGGAGGGGCAAGGTAGCTCAGAGGTAGAGCTTCGGGCTCGTGACCGGGGGGTCGCGAGTTCAAGCCGCACCCGGGTCTGCCGTGCCGGGAGGAGTGGCTCCCTCCTGTAATCTAGCGGGGCTATATGACCTTAGATGTTTAGCTCGGGGAATTCATTTTTCCATTACCCACCCACGGACTGCACGCAGAACCAAACTCAGTACTACAAGTGCTTGGGCACAGTGTTGCCAATACATCAAGCAACTCCTTGACAAAAAATTAGCTAGATTGAGGCAGTTTGAGACATGCTACAGCTCTCGAATTTAGCTGTCGGCACCATCACGTCGGTGGGATTAAGCGAAACGCTTGGTACTGTCAGCACAATAACGACGGCGGGATGTTCTCTCCTCTTAATCCTTCCTTATCATTCCTTCCTTCTCCTGTGTGTGTTTTTTCCATACTCCCTGTCTTCTTTAAGCTTTCTTTCTTTCCTCCTTTCTATATCCTTCCTTCCTTCCTCCCTGTCTTCTTTCTTTTTCCCTTACTTCTTCCTCCCATCCTCCTTGCCTGCTTTCCTTCCATCTTGCTCATCATTTTACCTTTTTTTCCTCTTCCTTTCTCTGCTTTACCTTCTCCCATCTTCCTTCTTACGCTTCTTCTTTTCTCAGTCCCATCCTCCTTGCCTGATTTCCTTCCTGAAATACCGGCCGTGGGAACTGAAGACACCGCTACACCCCCAGGGGGACACTTGTGACTGGTGTTTGTATGTACCTGAATACGAGATGTACCAAGGGGAGACCACAGAGTACGTGCTACAAGAGACCGAGCAAGACGGGAATACGGACCCAACCATCACGCGCCCCTCTTCCCCTCAACGGAATCCACGGGATGTACGTCACCCCGCTGCATTACCCTCTACCTGGACCAGCATTCACGAAGATCAGGGCAGGATCTGTGTACCAACAGACTCCCCAAGTGGGACCGCGACGACGTCTCCCATGTTCGTCGGGAAAAGGACGCTCACCGTGCTCCTTTCACCTACAACTCTAGTAGGATTGCGACGACACCCACCGTGCTCGGCGGGGAAAGGACGCCCACCATGCTCCTTTCACCTACAGCCCCAAGCAGGGCCGCGACAACTCCCGCCGTGCTCGTCAGGGAGGGAACGCCCATCGTGCTTCCCTCACGTGCAGTCCCCGCTGGGTGTAGGACCGCGGCGATGTCCACCGTGCTCGCCGGGGAGAGGACGCCCACAGTGCTCCTCTCACCTACAGTCCCAGAGCATAGCAGAACCGCGGCGGCGCCCACTGTTCCCATCGGAGAGGAAACTCCCACCGTACTTCCCTCGTCTGCAGCACCCCACCCCCCGCACCCCCCTGAGAAATAACACACCTGACGGGACCCCTCTCACGCCTGGGCGCCTCCTGCATGCAGTTACTCTATCAGCCTTAGTCACAAATTCCAATCCCTGTATCCTATAGTGTGTGTAACCTACCACATTGTACTGTGTCCAACCACTGTATTCTTTATGTGTAATATTGGTAAGCCTGTTTTTTCAAGCCCTGTTCCTCTGTTTGCATGTTCTGGACCCGGTCTTCGAAAGAACCCCATATCAGACCCTCGTACTCCGAGAGCAAGAAGTTGAGCTAAGAGTACGTGACATAACATTACTCACTCCACCATGGTCTTCACTTTGCCTTAGCTACGAGGTGAAAATGAGTTTCCTTGATTACTAGTCAAATCAACCCTCCACTCCTGACTACACTTGCTGGGAGGTGTTGGGAATCTTTGTTACATAAAAAACTAACTCGGCCATACCAGTCACCTAACCTTGAGGCTGTGGTCGTGGTTGTTGTTGGCGTGGTGGTGTTAATGTGGTAGTCGTAGTGTTGGTGATGTCGTGGTGGTCCTGGTTGGTGTGGTGTTGACAGCGTAGTGGTCTAGTGCAGGTGTTGTCTCAGTGGTTGTGGTGGTGTGGGCAGTCACTGACTTCCTATATCTCCATCACACCAGACTCGCAACATCAAGGCCAATATTCTCGGTTGTGGAAGCTCCCTAATATCTTTCCCAAGTGATTTATTACACCATACTATCCTCATCTGTTATATAAGTAGCCATATCCAAAACAACCAGCTAAGCGAGAGGTGTTAGGGAGCTTCCTTAACCGACAAGAATATGAGCCGAAGTCCCATTATGACTGATCTGGGTTAGCTGGAGTGCAAGATGGCAAGGGTGCTGACAAGAAGCTTACACGTGGTGGCACTGTGTTCCCAGTATGGAGTTAGGCGGCTGCAACATCCACCCAGGAGCCAATCTCTTTTTAGGAGGGCTACTGGACCTTAAGATAGGTCACTGCCCCCGAGAAATAGGCCCTGAAGCCTTTGCCCAGAGTCGGACACGTAAAAAAAATAAAAATCCCGATTACTACAAGGGAGCGCGGATCTCTGCACAGTGTATGTGCTGCACTGTACCTGTAGGACGGCCCATAAGGAAGTTACTTACCTTTAGTCGATAGGTTTCCTCAGGTAATACTGATATTCTTGGGTATATTAACTGTACAAAGATATGCAATATTTTACTATATGATTAATAAAATTATTACAAAAATTCACATCAAGCAATACAAATTTGACAAGGCGAACAAAAACAGTTTCTAGAAAACCAGATTGCAAGGTGTGGCAAAGACTAAAACATTTAAACAACTTAGCCACACAAACATATGGAAGAATTTCTTCTCTTAGTCAGTTGTCTGTCAGTGGAATAACATGTCCAATACAGCTGTGATGTCTGTTACAGAAAATCAATTTGTGAAAATTTATAATCAGATAAAACACACACACACACACACACACACACACACACACATACACACACACAGACTACGATGGTTGATAAGTTATACAGACTAGCTAAAGAGGTGAGCCATGATGGACCAATGGGTGCAACTGATCTCATTTATTTACATTAGCGAGTTATGTGCTAAGATACCAGCCAGCACAAACTCCTGGATGCGTTGCACAATATTTCTTCCTCAAAACTGGTTGATTATATTT
The DNA here is from genome assembly GCF_032717465.1 of Coenobita brevimanus. Taxonomy (NCBI): domain Eukaryota; kingdom Metazoa; phylum Arthropoda; class Malacostraca; order Decapoda; family Coenobitidae; genus Coenobita; species Coenobita brevimanus. Next base: position 6,547,397 of record NC_136996.1, on the reverse strand, counting down.
AGGAAGACAGGCTAATCACCTTTATACCAATGGAACTTGTAACAAATTTTCGTGATCATGATCCCAAAGGTGACTGAGATTTTTCCAATATTTAAATGCCATCAGGGGCCCAGGTTGGTTTCTCTATCTATCTATTGCCAGACGCCTCAATCCCGTTTGGGGTGGCCACAAACAAATCGCCTCCAAGTCGCCCTGTCCCCCGCCATTTCACTCCCCTGCTCCCAACTCACACCCCCCTCTCTCATATACCTCTCCACCCCATCTCTCCATCTCATCCTCGGCCTCCCCCTCCCTCTTTCCCCCTCCACCTCACTTACATACACTCTCTTCATCAGCCTTTCACCCTCCATTCTCTCCACATGGCCAAACCACCTCAGTGTGTTCCTCATAATGCTTCCTATCACATCCACATCAACACCACAACGCTCCTTTATATCCTCATTCGTCAGCCTGTCTCTCCATGTGACTCCACAGGCTCCTCTCAAATAACTCATTTCCACGGCTCTCACTCTTGACTTGTGTCCTTCCAACAATGTCCAAGCTTCACTTCCGTACGTTAGAGTTGGTATTACAATACTGTCATGCAGTAACTTTTTCACTTCCATGCTCACTTCCCTGTTTCTTATCACTGCTTTCAAAGAACCAGCAACCTTTCTTCCCTGCTGTACCCTTTCAAGCACTTCACCCTCCAAACCTCCATCCTTACTCATCACACTACCCAAGTACTTAAACGTACTCACATTTTCCAATTCCTCACCATCCAACCTCGCTGTACATTCACTGACTTCACCTCTCTCAAAGACCATCACTTTACTCTTCCCTACATTCACCTTTAGATTCCGTTTCTTACACACTCTCTCAAACTCATCCACCAAGCCTTGCAGCTCCCCTTTGTCTTCACTCAACAACACAGTATCATCTGCAAACAACAGTACAGGGAGTTTCCAAACACTATCCTCTCTCACCAGGGCCACTCCACATCCACTACCCTACCTTGTACCTCTTTTATTACCCCATCCATGTACAGATTGAACAACCATGGAGACATGACACATCCCTGTTTCAACCCAACTTACAAAGAGAAAAATTCACTTAGTTCACCATCCACACGCACTGCAACCTTCGCACCATCGTACATACTCTTCACAGCATTCAACAACTCCCCATCTACTCCATATATTCTTAACACTTTCCACAATCCTAGTCTATCCACCCTGTCATATGCTTTCTCCAAATCCATGAAAGCCGCATACAACTTCTTTCCCTTCTCTAGAAACTTTTCCACTAAAGATCTGAGAATGAATATCTGATCTACACAACCTCTTCCCTTCCTAAAGCCTCCCTGTTCTTCTCCAACTAATTTCTCTGTTCTTTCTCTAACTCTGTCAATAAGTATCCTACCATACACTTTTCCTATTATACTAAGAAGACAAATGCCCCTATGATTACCATACACTTCTTTCTCCCCTTTTCCTTTGTACAAGGGAATAATTATACCTGACTTCCAATCCTCCGGGACTCTACCTTCCTCCCAGGTCAATCTGCACATCTTCCACATCCATTCTACTACTATCTCTCCCCCATGCTTCAGCATTTCACCACACACTCCATCAATTCCTGGGGCTTTCCCTGATTTAACTTTCTTCATTGCTTCCACAACTTCTATCCTACTGATTTCTTCCAGTCTTCTCACCTCCCTCCTTCTCCCAGCCATTCCCCAGCGACTTATACTCGCATTACTTCCATCCTCCACGTTCAACAATTCCTTAAAGTGTTCTCTCCATCTGCTCACTTTTTCTCCCTTCTCCACTAGTAATCTACCATTTTTATCTTTCACTCCCCTGCTAACTTCACTTCCACCCTGTCTTACTCTTTTCACCTCTTTCCAGAACATTTTCTTACAGTCCCTCCACTTTACACTCAAATTCCTTCCAAATTCCTCATCCACTCTCTTCTTACTCTCTCTTACTAATCTTTTCACCTCTCTCTTTCTTTCTACATATAACTCTCTCTTCCGCCTCTCAACTTCTTCCACGCCCCTATTTCTCATCCATTCATTGTATGCTTTCTTCTTTTGTGCCCCCTAAATAATCTGACATGATACCTTAACCATGGCCAGCTATGCACGAAAGAGGAACATATTCAAAAAGTGATGCAATGAGAACTTACTGTGATTACACTTTGTCTACAAAAATATACACAGCACTTAAGCAAATACAGCTTGTACCTCTTCAATACAGTGATCTACATTATTCTTAGTAAATACTGATGGCTTTATTCAGCTCTGGAGTGACTTTATGTAATGTATTTGGATTAGATACAGCCTTCATTAACCCCTTCACTATTATGATCCTCTTTTCACTGGAATGAAATTAGGTTTTAGTGGCGAAAAGACAGAAAAGCCTTCGCTTGAACTACTTCATAAAAGTGGAGGTACTATCACCACCACCACCACCACTAATACCATCATCATCATCATCACCACCACCTTACTCCATCCTGAGTACCCCTGGATAGGAGATAGACGTGACATGCAAAGTATAGTGACTTGTAGCCTATATACTTTGGACAGATCTAAGCACCTCTAGGTTACCTTATCCTTACACAACTTTCTCACTCTCTCAAACACTCCTCTTCCTTCTCTTTCTTCAGTGTACTGTTCCACTCACTTTTTCCACACCACATAAGGTCTGCCTCTACCAACACTGCCCTCGTACCTCATTTTCACAACTTTGCATGTTCTGTACAGAGGATTTACTCTCTAGATTTTTAACTTTGACAGTTCCTTTTCATATGTCTTCATTCCTCATGAATAGGACAACTCTAGTATATCATTCCAGCTAACATATGATCATCAAATTTAACCGAGTCACGGGAATACTGGTGTTTCTCTATCTATAGCCAGACAGTTTAATCCTATGTGAAGTGGCCACAAACTGCCTCCATGTCGCCCTGTCCTTTATCATTTCGCTACCCTCTCCCCAACTTACACCCCCTTCTTTCATATACCGCACTACTCCAACCCTCCACCTCATCTTTGGTGTCCCCCTCCCTCCCCCCCTCCAACTCACTCACACACACTCTCCTAGTTGGTCTCTCACTCTATCTTCTCCACATGGCCAAATCACCTCACTGTATTTCTCCTAACGCTTTTTATCACATCCACATCCACACCACAATGCTCCTTCACTTCCTCATTGTCAGTCTCTCTCTCCATGTGTTAATACTGTAATTTTTGTCTCAATGACTAATGAAACTAGAAAAAGAGAAGATTAGACAGCCTTCTTGTCCTTCCTGCAAATCAACACCTGGGTTATGACAGGGAACTGTGTGTGTGTGTGTGTGTGTGTGTGTAATTCACCGGGTCGGTCAGGATCACTTGATGATCGTGATCGTCAGCTTTTACCCTCCCGGAAGGGAGCTGAGAGCTCATATAGTCCGATCTAAGGGCAAGGCTGTGACCTTCACACTCGTACACACCCGTCCCCTTGCTCAAGGGGGACAGTAACCACCCACTTCGTCAGTGAAACTTTTCGCAACCTGAGCGAGGCGCGAACTCCCGTCCACCAGTTGGCAAGCGAGAACGTTACCACTGCGCCAGCGAGCGGTGTGTGTGTGTGTGTGTACGTTTATGAGCATGTGTTTGTGTCTGTGAGCATGTGTGTGCGTTGTGTATCTCAGTCAGCATTTATTCCCTCCACATCCACACCTATAACCCTTCTCACTCAATCTTGTTCCTCCTCAGAAACAAACCACTTTCCATTACACACCATCCTGCCTCTGATAATCCACTACATTGTCCTTTCACCTGAGCACAAGAGCCTGTGTAAAAGTGGTCAACATATGCTTCCCTACATTATTCTGAGTCTAAACTTTCTCCCACAACACGCCACCCTGCCTCATGCACTCCACCTTACCATTCAAGTGGTGGGAGTGGCTCAGTTGCACCAGATGAAAAACACTACCTACTCCATTCTCATTTACACACAAGGTTGCTTTCTCATCTAACCAAACTTTGAATTATCAAACTTAATCTAATCCAACTTAATCTATCCTAACCTATCCTAATCTAGCCTAACAGCCTATCCTAACTTAACCAGAACCCAGTCGAGTCCCATGCAGCCAAACATTACCAAAAATAACAGCACACATACCTAGGTTTTACCACAACTAGTGAGGAGCCAGACACTGATGAGGACCCTACATGTGGTGGCACTGTGGACCCTGTGTGGATCTGCTGTGGCAACTATCCAGGGGTCAAACCCGAAATTTCTCTGCACCTCACCATGAGAATAACACTGGCCCAACCCTGGAGAGGTGCTGCCTTCTGCAAGGGGGCATCTGGTGTATGTATTGTACTGTACCCCTAAAACAGTCCCACAGAAGCAGTTATTACATGTAGCTGATGGGTCGGCTTGGCCAAACAGACTGGATTAAGGAAGAACTATGACTAACAAAAAGAACAACTGAACAAAACTGTGTACTATGGTGTGGTGTGGTGGTAGATCTCTTGGGTCTGACAAGGCTGTATCCTACAAACTATGACTGGAGTCCTGGAGGTGAACACAGGGTTTTCTACTTTGTAAAACGTTACCAGGGACATACAGTAATATCCTACCTTTAAATATTCTGGACTACAGCAGCCTAGCCTCAGGTCTCAACACTTTCAAAAGAATATCAGAGATGTATTAGAGATGGTCATCGCTGTACCTAGGAGATAAAATGTTATCAGGGCCATAGCTCTGTCTCCTACCCTTCAATGTACTGATTTTTTTTTTCTTTTTAATGCAAAGAAGAAGAGACCAATGGCCAGAAGCCTGAAAAACTGTTCACTCCTAGATAAAATAAAAACAAAATCACAGAGACAAATTCAAGATACATACATTCTGAGATGCCTGGACACACCGGGTTTAAAAGACTGGAGGTCATAGACAACAGGAAATATACACAGAGGAAGACAGCTCCAGATTACTAAGGTAACCTAGCCACCAGAACTTCAATTCCAAAGGGAGATTCATGGAACTTGCGATTAACGTTTTAACTTTTAAGTACATGTAATGCAATCTAGGGAAGTAGGCACACAATCTACATTTAAATATTGTGTACTATGGTAGCCTATCTTTGGGCGCACACACTCCAAAGGAGGCATATGGGACTATCAACACCCATTACCATGAATATATTATACAACTTAAGAGTTCGCCTAGTTATCTATCTATCTACCTACTGTCATATGCCTTAATCCCATAAGGGGTGGCTTCAAACAAATCCCTTCCATACAGCTGTCCTCTATAATTTGGCTGCCCTCCCTCCAACTGACCTCCCTCCCCCTCATGTCTCTATCCCATCCCTCCTCTCATCCTTGGTAATGTTAGGAAAATAATTGTGAAGCATAACTAACCCCTTCACTACAAGGTGCCTTCAAGTGGTGGCACTGATATAACAGGTCGGATCCACTGCCCATCCCTAACTGCTTCACTTCAAGATGTTGGTATAATTCTGAATAACACTTTCTGATGGCATTAAGCAAATAGGTATGTAAGTAGGTTGATAAGAAGGTAAGTGGGTATGAACGTAGGTTGGTTAGTAGGTAAGCAGGTGTGTAGGCAGGTTCATAATAATGTAAGTAGGTTGGTAAAGACAGAGTAAATTATCTTGTGGTAGCAGGAAAATTGGTAGGTGTTGGACAGCCTTCATGTGGTGGCACTGATACAACCTGTCAGAATCACTATCCATTCCTAACTCACTCCTAACCCACTAACCACCAGGCGTCTATATAATACTGAAGTGAATTATTGACAGGTACCGTAAAGCCTTCATGTGGTGGCATTGATATAACCTGTCGGAATCGCAGCCCATTCCCAAGCCTCACACCACAAAGCATCCATACTAAACAAACCCCAGTGGTAGCAATGAAACCAGTCTACCATACCAACTGGATTATGGTGTGTCTTTCATGGGAAATAAAATAGTTTGGTGTTACCCACAACAAAATACAATAAGACACTGGAGGGACACATCTGTTTTACCCTATTAATACCACAGGGGGGGACTGAGGTATATTGTTACATGCATCATATTGCACTTAAAATTAATACACCCTCCTGTAATGTTTCTTGTTTATTATTGTGGATAAAATGTAATGAATTTATTGGTCTGAATTCATAGTCTACATTACTGTACAGCCAATAAATGGATGACTGGTGGTTCAGTGAGTTAAGGTGCTCCAAATGACTTCGGTTGAGGTCACAGTGTACAACCACTGTGATAAGGAACTGAAGAGAGAGAGTGCTAGAGATTGAGCAGCATGGAAAGCTGCCAGCAGGTGACTTTATAAATGAAGAGCAAAACGAAACTGGATTTGGCCCATGAGAGTTGAAACCAAGGGATAGTTAGGGTTTATGGTTCACATAATGCCACTTGAGGGAGAAAACTGGTCACTCATTGTTCAGACATTGCTGGTCTGGGTTGCTGGGCAGGACAATTTGTTGGAAGGGTACATGACCTACAAATCTCCACCTGCTGTCAAGCAGTTGTAGAACTCATAGGTCCAAATTTGGAGTTCCTTCTATTTATGAACTTTTAAAAATTACCAGTGTGGTCTTTGTTAGGACTACTGGCTTTGATGGGTTAAATGTGTGGACTGAACAGCATAGCTCTTGATGGGGCAATAAAGGACTAGATGATACAATCATTAACATACAGAGACTCTTGTAGTGAAGGAGTTATATACAATAAAGGACTAGGTGATACAATTACAGTATTAACATACAAAGACATTTGCAGTGAAGGAGTTATATACAATCCCTACTAACCTTTTACTCAGAGGTGTGGTGCTAACAAGGAGCCTACACGTGGTAGTGCTGTGTACCCTGCGTGGCATCCACCCGAGCCAAATCTCTTCACACATCCATGCACTTCACCACGGGAAGGATCCTGGTCCACCCCTGGTGAGGCACTGTGTACCACAAGGGGTGATGGATCCCTGCATGGTGTATGTACTGCAATGCACTATAACGGTAGGATGGTCACACAGAACCCCTGTGGTCAGTGGGTCTGCTTGACCAGACAGATCAGGGTTTAGCAACACTACCAACAATAAGACGTGTCTCCACTACACAAAAATTGTCTGGTGGTAGGGATAAGTAACTAAAAATGATCTAACAACTTCAACTAACAGAATACTTTAGCTATTGATCTAATCTACTTTTGCTTGACCTAACCTACCTTAATCTAACCTTGCTTTGCCTAATCTAACCTTATCAAACCCTGCTTTACCTAATCTAATCTATTCTATTAACAGCTTAGCCATCTACCCTACCCTACCCAAACCTTTCTTCATCTAACCTAGCTGAACCTAACTCAATTTCTGTGCAAATCTAACCTTGCTTAACCTAATCTAACCTTATCAAAAAATCTTTAACCTAATCTACCCGACTCTACAATCGCTTAACCATCTAACCTACAGTAACCTTGCTAACCTAACTTAACTCAACTCCTTTTCTGTGCAATCTTCTCACGCAATAGTTAACTCATACTCTCAGTCCATCATGAATGTAACAGGTCAACCATGCAACTGTCTTCACAATTATGTATATCCCTCTGCCTATTACCTCCATTTTTTTCTTTTTAATACAATGTGTCCTGGCATCTCAAAATGAATGCATCTGAGTTTGGTTACAATTTTCCTTGGAAGAGCACTTTTTGCAGGCTTCCAGTTTTGACTTTTCTTACAAAATCTAATCTAATCTAACAAACCTATAAATAAATAAATAAATAAATAAATAAATAAAATATATAAATAATTTTTCACATTATTAGAAATGGGGTTGTCAGAAAAAAAGTGAAACAATGTTAGATGAAAGCCAGGATAATAGTGCCAGAGAGGGATGCCTTCAGGTGGTGGCACTGACAAAGAGGCAGCTCCACTGCCAAGTTATACAATCATCCTTTATCTTCCTTCCTATTTCCCCAAAAGGAAGATAGTGGCCTGTGTTAAAAAGGACTGTTTCAGCCTGATGTCCACAGGGTTTACTTTCCAATGAACCTGGGGTGAGAACAAGCCATAACAAAATACAACAGACATCCTAGGGCAATATGTGTTACTACTACTGAACACTGATACCACAGGGGGGGACTGTGGATATATGCTACAATATACAACACTATACATTATCACTAACTACTGTACTGCAATACACATTTATAATGATGTCTATTTAATTTTGTTGTGGCTATCATTCGGAGATTATTATTTAGCTAAGGTATTCTGCTGTGGAGTTACAAATGATCTCATTTTTCATTCATTCATTGCCAGACACCATGTATCCCACACGGGGTGGCCAGTGGCTTAGAGTTAATTGTTTTACAGGGAGGGGCACTAATCCTCCACCAACCCCACTTGACACGTACAAATGATCTCCACTAAGATTTTAACAATGTTTTCATTTAGTTTAGTTTATAAAGCTATAAGGCACAAGAGAGGGATGCCTTCATGTGGATGAACTGATAGGATCATGCAGTGGAGCTGCCTGTTTATACAAATGTGTCTCAATTCCCTCCTCATCCCCTCTCACTGTGGAATTTAAAATCATCCTCAAGAACACCTTTAACAATGCCCTCCACTACATCACAAAAATAGGCACTGACAAGAATTCTACACATGGTGACCCTGTGCATCCTGGGTGGAAAGGCTGTTTCATTCATCCAGGAGCCAAACCTCCTCTCACTTCCCTGCACTTTGCCATGGGAAGGACCATGGTCAGACCCTGGTGAGGCACTGTCTACCATAACAGTGCACTGGATCCCTATGTAGTGTACGTACTGTACTGTACTATACTCACACAAGATAAAATAACTAAAATAGACCAAACCTTACTTTCCTTTCTATAAATTCATTTTAAAAGGCTTTGCAATGATGGAGAACACATACAGTGGCAAAGATACCGTCAAGCAAGAGTACTATTTTATACGAACATTCCTCACCTCCCTCCCTATCTCCCAAAACATGATGGTAGATGCTGAGATAAGAGTAACTTTAGCCTCCAGTGCACCACCTTCACTAACATATGAAAAATGAAAAAAAAAAAATATATATATATATAATGGTATATATATATGTATGTATGTATATATATATATATATATATATATATATATATATATATATATATATATATATATGGTGACAGTACAAATAAACTGGCACTAGATATGGCCTAATCTCTTACACTAACATACCCTAGTCTAATACACCAGACATATTCACATCTAACTCATTAAAGACATATTCACATCTAACTCATTAACAAACAATCTTCTGGTCAGTCTCTCATTCTCTATATCTCAACCTTGGTCTCCCCCTCTACCTCATTCACATACACTCCTAGTCAGTTTCTCATTCTCTCCACCTCATCCTTGGTCTCCCCCTCTACGTCACTCAAATACACTCTCTTACAGTCTCACACTCTCCATCTCAACTTTGGTCTCCTTCTCTAACTCACATACACTCTCGTAGTCAGTCAGTCTCTCTCCATCTCAACCTTGGTTTCTCTCTATCACTCACACACATTCTCCTAGTCAGTCTCTCATTCTCTATATCTCAACCTTGGTCTCCCTCTCTAACTCACTCACATACATTCTCCTAGTCAGTCTCTCACTCTCCATCTCAACCTTGGCCTCTCCATCTACCTCAGAAACACACACTCTCTTAGTCAGTCTCTCTCCGCCTCAACCTTGGTTTCCCCCTCAACCTCACTCAAATACCCTCTCTTAATCAATTTCTCACTCTCCATCTCAACCTTGGTCTTCCTCTCTAAATCACTCACATTCACTCTCCTAGTCAGTCTCTCATTCTCTCCATCTCAATCTTGGTCTCCCCTTCTACCTCACTCACATACACTCTCCTTGTCAGTCACTCATTCTCTACACCTCACTCACATACACTCTTCTAGTCAGTCTCTCATTCTCCATCTCTTTGGTCTCCCCCTCTACCTCACTCACACACACTCTCCTAGTCAGTTTCTCATTCTCTCCATCTCAACACACACTCTCCTTGTTGGTCACTCATACTCTAGACCTTACTCACATACACTCTCCTAGTCAGTCTCTCAGTCTCGATCTCTTTGGTTTCCCCCTGTCCCTCACTTGCACACTCTCTTAGTCAGTCTCTCATTCTCTCCATCTCAACCTTGTTCTCCCCCTCTACCTCACTCACATACACTCTCCTAGTCAGTCATTCCATCTCAACCTTTGTCTCCCCCTCCATACACTGCACTCTCTTAGTCAGTCTCTCATTCTCCATTCTCTCCAAGTACCTCCCCTATCACATTCCAACACATCCACATTATTATTAAAATATCAAATGTTTACAGAGAACAGTATTTCAAAATTTTGACTCTAAGGCTGCTATGGCTCCCTCCCACTTAAATATAAATAAATTACTGTCACCTGGAAGAGATGCTAGAGTTATCCTGGTCATTAGAGGGGTAATGGGGATAGTATTAACACCATCTTGCTCTAATTACTCACTCTCACTCACTCGCTGGTGCTAACATTCATTCATTCATTCATTCATCATGATGCAATTTTGAAAGGGCACTTGCGATGTAGGGTTAAATTTAGGTATCTGATCAAGTGGGGTTGGCGGAGGATTAGTGCCCCTCCCTGTAAAACAATTAACTCTAAGCCCTTGGCCACCCCGTCTGGGGATACATGGTGTCTGGCAATGAATGAATGAATGAATCTCTCCAGCTAAATTCTATCTAACTCTCTGTCTATCTGGCCACCTATCTATCTATCTATCTATCTATCTATTTAATCTACCTATCTATCTATTGAACACATGATTCAATTTCAAAAGGCAACTTGTAAGGAATGGATAAATTTTGATTGTAATATATATGATCTCTCCAGTTAGGTTCTACCTATGTCTATCCAGGTACATATCTAACTATCTATCAGTCAATCTATCAATTGATTTTTCATCTACTTAAGCTGAAAACTCTGCTAGGACCCGCCAAAAGTTCTATTTTAAAAAGATATTCCTATGTTTAATGGGTTAATGAAGGCTCTATCAAATCCCTTCTATTTCAAAAGTGTACACAATGCTGAAAATGTTTAAAATCATGTAATGAATGCAAGAATTAAATTTTAAAAAGATATTCCTGACCTCAGTCGATTTTTGAAGACTATATCTAACAGCTCCAGTTCAAAAATTCAATTCCTAACCTAAGCACTATTAGAAAATGGATAACATCAAATTAAAAATGAAATTCCTATATAAAGTGTGCTCATGAAGGTTTTGTCGTACCCCTCACGTTTTAAAAAAAATCTATTCTAAGCTGAATCTAGTATTAGAATATGGTAGGAATAACATGAACAAGTCATCTCTGGTCCTAATTACTTAATATACTCACTTATTCTCACCCAAGGAATCACACACTATTCCCATCCCACAATTCCCAGTCAAGGAATCACACACACTATTCCCACCCCAGAATTCCCAGTCAATGAATCGCACACACTATTCCCATCCCACAATTCCCAGTCAAGGAATCACACATACAGTACTATTCCCTTCCCACACCTAACTTTACGATTATTATGAACATCCATCATCGTCGTCGTTGTCGTCATCATCGTCATCATCATCATCATCACCATCACCATCATCACCATCACCATCATCACCATCATCATCATCACCATCATCATCATATCATCATCATCATCATTATTATTATTACTAATATTATTATTAACCTGATTTTCTTTTTCCCAGCTATAACATACAATAAATAACCATATTATCCAGAACACAACACTCTTTTTACTCTAACTTGGCCTAAAACTGCCATCTCTCCATCTTGAATGCTGGGTTAAATGCGTGATTAGCAAGAGAATATAATGCCTGTCATGAAGAAGTGCTATGGAAAGCCTGTACAGATACAATATTATCTTTTTCAGCCATTGAGTTATGTGAAATATGCTGAAAAAAAAATGAAAAATTGGACCAAGTTAAAATAAAATGAGTATGTAACCTTAGGACTCTCCAGAGATGAACATACTTTTACATCATCATCATCATCACTATCATCATCATCATCACCATCATTAACATCATTATCACTGTCATCATCATCATCATCATCATCATAACCACCACAACCACCACCAACATCATGATTGTCATCACCATCATCATCATCGTCATCATCACCATCATCACCACCACCACCATTGCCATCTTCACTATCATCATCATCACCAGCACCATCACCACCACCACCATCACCGTCTTCACTAACATCATCATCACCAGCACCATCACCACCACCACCATCTTTATTAACATCATCATCATCATCATCATCACCATCTCACCTATGGAAATAGCAAAAAGGCCCATCCACACAGTCAGACAAGTGTGGTGAACTGAGGTACCATCCACTCATTTGACACAGTTTTTAGAGTATGTTTCATGTAACCTGACAAAGATCTGTAAACCCTTAAAGCTCAGTTGATGGCGAAGGTTAGTCAAGGAAGCTCCCTAACACCTCTTCCTTAGTTATTTATTTTTGAATATGGCAGGTTAATATCAATTTGTGTGTTATATAGAATTATTTAAATGCAAAGAAGAGGATGCTACTTAGGAAGAGGTGTTATGGTAGTATTAGAATGATTTAAATGACACAGTAGACGATAGTATTAACAGGCAAATAAATAACTTAGGAAGAGATGTTTGGGCAGTATTAGAATTATTTAACTGACACAGAAAAGAGTAGTAAGGAGTAAGTAAAATAAATCACTTAAGGTGTTGGGGTGGTATTAGAATCAAATGACACAGAAAAGGAGTAATATGCAAAATAAATAACTTTGGAAGAGGTGTTAGGGAGCTTCCTTAAGTGATTAGAATACAGGCCCTAGTGTCATCAGATTCTGACTAGTAACAAAGGAGACTCATTCCTACCATGCTTCAAAATGACATGTTGTACAGTATGGATGAGCTGAGAGAGAGAGAGAGAGAGAGAGAGAGAGAGAGAGAGAGAGAGAGAGAATCAGCATTAACCAGAACATAATAATGAATTTACACAATTATCCTTTTAAATACCAATGGATATCAGAATAACATGTGAACAAAATAACAGACCTATAGAACATGTGAGAACAAAATAAGACCTACAGAACACGAGAACAAAATAACAGACCTACAGAACACATGAGAACCAAATAAGACCTACAGAACACTAGAACAAAATAAGAGACCTACAGAACATGAGAACAAAATAACAGACCTATAGATCACACGAGAACAAAATAACAGACCTACAGAACACATGAGAACACAATAACAGACCTATAGAACACATGAGAACAAAATAACAAACTTATAAAACACATGAAAACAAAATAACAGACCTATAGAACTCAAGAACAAAATAGCAACCCTATAGAACACATGAGAACAAAATAACAGACCTATAGATCACATGAACAAAATAACACACCAATAGATCACATGAGCAAAATAATAGACCTATAGATCACATGAAAAAAATAATACACCAATATATAACATGACAACAAATAACTGACCTGCAGAAGACTAATTCAAATCTAACCCTACTTACGTGTAATTTTTAAGTCATAGCACATTACACAATACTGTACCATATTAAACAACACAATATTGCATTACATATCCATCAATAAATTAAATAAATATAAAAGCCTCTGCCAGCAATTATAATAAACTAGAAAAAGTAAATGATAATCTACACACATCCATGAAATTTCCTGTAGCTAAGTAAAACTGTTGGATGGCAGTTACAACTGAATCACAACTGGGTCTGCATACCATATATATCAAAGCCACATTAATTATACTTAAACAATAAATAATAAATTGTTGTTGCTGTAGTGCTAGCCCAGTCACTGATCTAGCAAACCCATCAACCACAAGCAAAGCAACTGCCACTGCAGGGCCATCTCATGCAGTTAACTGATGATCCCTTGTGGATGACAGTGGAACTGACAAGGCATAAGCTGGGAAGCTGCATTTTGTGCAGGTAAGTGTATGACCAGGGTTTGGCATAACCTGATGGTTGTCTGACTGACTTTGTTGGATCGGTGTGAAGCCACATGTGGAATAAGTGTATACCTATCAGGTGGAGCCATGATTCAGGATTCCCGAGGCTGGAATGGTTAATGAATGTGTGGCCCATTTCATTGAACTGACTGTGTCTGATAGGTAAATGTGAAGCTATGTGTGGAGAAAGTGTCTGATAGGTAAATGTGAAGCTATGTGTGGAGAAAGTGTCTAATAGGTAAATGTGAACCTATGTGAGGAGAGTGTCTGATAGGTAAATGTGAAGCTATGTGTGGTGAAAGAGTGTCTGATAGGCAAATGTGATGCTATGTGTGGAGTAAGTACTGTATCAGGTCAAGCCAGGATTCTACAAGATCAATGATGAATGAATCTGTGTGTGAAGCATTTAACTGGGCACAGCATACTGATGATATGTTTTTCCTACTATGATGATGATGATGATGATGATGGATAAAATCATCCAGTGGCAGATAAAATAAAATAATTCTGTACACATCTGGATGGGCATACAATGAACCTACATTTCAATGAACCTGCATTTGTGCATCATGATGGCCAATGAACATCAGATTTAACAAACCTTCAGATCTAATATCACACAGATGTTCCCAATTAATCAATTATACTCTATAGAAGGAATACTGAGGGTAATTTCTCTCAGTAACAAAGTATGAGGGATGGTATGGAACAAAGTATGAGGGTGATGCAGAGAAACACACATTAAAGAATGTAAGGAATGATGTTCTGCCCCTAACTGACATTTATCACATTAACACATTTCTCCAACATGCATTTCTCTGTATCAACCTTCATACTGCAGATCATTCCCTGTATGAACCCTTATACTGCATATCAACATCTCAAAACTAAGGTACTTCATATAATACTAAAAAAAAACAAGATACAGTGTAATGAACATATACCCTGATGATGAAAAATACAAAGACAAGTGTATGTTTTGACAATACATATCCTGTATACCATTATGCATGCAGGACCATACCTTATCCAAGAACGCAAAAATTTAACGGAAAAGAACAAGCTAGCAAAACACAAATGGATGAGGGGGTGTTAGTATGAAGAGTCATGCATGTGAGAATGGACCGTGTGTGTGTGTGTGTGTGTGTGTGTGTGTGTGTGTGTGTGTGTAAGAGGAGAGTGATAGCCAGAACTAACTCTTCCTCACTCTGGCAAAGTAGATATTGGGGAAAGGGTACCTGTGAAAGTGGAATTGCAGTACTGACTATGTTTGTTGTGTCAGAAGGAGAATGACAACCAGAATTAACTTTCCCCTATGCTGGCAATGTACACACAGGGCTTGGGCATTTTGTATGAAGAGTATTATATGTGCTGCTAATATCAACACACAAATACTGATACTGTACATATAGATATCTTGTATGTTATACTCCTTTCACCTTAACTTAGCCAAGACTTTTGTACTTTTGCAGCTCATTCCACATAGACTTATGGTAGAATGAGGCAATATTAAAGATCTACATCCTTCCTATAGCACTTCTTCATGACTAGCATCACAGTCTTACAACTCAGCATTAAAGATGGAAGGATGACAATGTTGGGCCAAGCTAAAGTGAACAGGGTAAACAGAGGGTCTTCTATATAAATTTTTAAATCTCAATTGTGTATGGAGGAGTGCCTAGTGGTATAGATCTTTGAATGCCCAGTCAGAGTGATGGACTTGCGCCTATCTTATCTTTTTTTTAAAGAGAGAGAGAGACAGAGAGAGAGAGAGAGAGAGAGAGAGAGAGAAACCAAAGGTCTATTAATTTGTAAAAAAAAAAAAAAAAAAAAAAATCAGATCCATTCAACATGCCTGGACACCCTGCATTTAAAAGACAGATCACAGGCAGAGGAAAACACAGTTTAAGGAGGAGAGTTCCAGAGCTGACCTGTTGCATAGATGAAGGACAGAGTATCAGTTAACCCTTGTGTTACAGAGATGGAGAGAAACTGAATACAAGAGCTATGCAATGATGGGTGATGCAAGAACACTGTAATGCAAGTAGACAGTTCAGGAAAGCAGTGACCTCTGAAGTGGTAATACAGTAGTAACCTCTGAAATGGTAACAGTCATCTCTGAAGTAGTAACAGTAACCTCTAAAATGGTAACAGTAACCTATGAAGTGGTAACAGTAACCTTTGAAGTAGTAATAGTAGCCTCTGAAGTGGTAAAAGTAACCTCTGAAGTGGCAAAAGTAACCTCTGAAGTGGTAATAGTAACCTCTGAAGTGGTAATAGTAACCTCTGCAATGGTAACAGTAACCTATGAAGTGGTAACAGTAAAGAGATAAATGTGCAACAGTGTCACAAAGAATGAGAGGCTGAAAGATGTGTGGGGACCCTGGGATAAGCTACTTAATTAAAATATTGAGAGAGAGAGAGAGAGAATAATCAACATCATGCCCAGTGAAATGGGTCACACACTCACTCACCATTCCAGCCCCTGGAATCCTATAAATACTGTACATACATACATATATACTGTACATACACACACACACATATACACACACATATGCATGCATACAAATATACACACATACATACATACATACATGCATACACACACACACACATCGCTCGCTGGTGCAGTGGTAACATTCCCGCTTGCCAACTGGTGGACGGGAGTTCGCGCCTCGCTCAGGTTGCGAAAAGTTTCACTGACGAAGTGGGTGGTTACTGTCCCCCTCGAGCAAGGGGACGGGTGTGTGCGTGTGTGAAGGTCACAGCCTTGCCCTTAGATCGGACTATATGAGCTCTCAGCTCCCTTCCGGGAGGGTAAAAAGCTGACGATCACGACCATCAAGTGATCCTGACCGACCCGGTGAATTGCACACACACACACACACACACACACACACACACACACACACACACACACACACATTCACACACACACACACACATGCACACACACACACACACACACACACACACACACACACATGCACACACACACACACAAGCACACATAGGCCTACATATATACATACATACAAACATATATCATAACTTCTTTTCCCCACTTCCAGCAAGCACAAGGAAAAAACACAACAGTGAAACACACACACAAAACACAACACACACACACACACACACACACACACACACATACAAACCATAATGACATGCATATATATACACACTATAACATACATACATTCGTCATCATCATCACCATCACCACCACCACCACCACCACCACAACCAAAACCATCAAAATCATCATCATCATCACTATCATCATCATCATCACCACAATCACAATCACTATCACCACCACCACCACCATCTTCATCAAAGTCACCATCATCATCACCATAATTGCCATCATCACAATCACCACCACCACCATCACAATCAGTCTCCACCACCACCACCACCACCTCCACCAACACTATTACCATCACCATCATTATCATCACGAACACCACCACCACTATCACAATCACTATTATCACCACACCACAACCACCACAATCATCACCTAAAAACCCAATTCTCACTATGTACAGTATATATATATTAATTTTTTTCCACAATACATACACAATATAATCACACATTTCTAGTCCTCTCCAGCATCCATTTTCCTTCCCCCCAAAGGAGAATGTTTACTGGGTGAGGTATTTCTCTCTCTCTCTCTCTCAGAAAGGATGGCAAAGTCTCTCTCTCTCTCTCTCTCAGAAAGGATGGCAAAGTCTCTCTCTCTCTCTCTCAGAAAGGATGGCAAAGTCTCTCTCTCTCTCTCTCTCTCTCTCTCTCAGAAAGGATGGCAAAGTCTCTCTCTCTCTCTCTCTCTCTTTAAGGGCAGCCACTTAGAAAGGATGGCACTGTATTATAAAATCTCTTACTCTCTCATTAAGGCCAGCCACTTAGATAGGATGGCACTGTATTATGAAAATCCCCCCCCCCCTGTCTCCCTGTCTCTCTCTCTCTCTCTCTCTCTCTCTCTCTCTCTCTAGCACTGAATGGAGAGACAGATTTGAAAAATGATATATACAGATATAAAAATAGACATTCTTGGACAGATATATGGATGGATGGGTAGATAACTACTGTACTCTGATAGATGAACATAGAGATGGATGGATGGATGGATGGATGAAGGAAGGACAGAAAAGGAAAGGATAAGATGGAAAAGAAAGGAAGGAAGGAGGAAGGGAAGGGAAGGGAAGGCAAGGGAAGGGAAGGATGGATGGATAGAGAAACAGATGGTTGGATGGATGAAATGATGAAGATAAATGGAAATACACAGACTGATGGATACATACACAGATACACAGAAAAAGAAATACATATCCAGGTTGATATATAAAGATATACAAACATACAGTATACTGTAATGAAAAACAGATTATAAAAAATCCAACATAAAATATATATGATATAATGAGAGAGAGAGAGAGAGAGAGAGAGAAAATCCAGCCTATTTACCTAAAAATTCCTTAACCAGTGGCATTTTCAAGGTAGATCACAAGCTTACTTCCCCTGATGGTATGACAAGGAAAAAAAAAAAACTCTGACTGGGGCATGCCAACCACCAGACCACCATCAGACCACCACCCTCTCACCCACCCACCCACACACACCTCTTGGGGATCATATCTACGCATGGCCATCACTCTAACTGGGATTTTTAAAAACAGTTAACAATTCTCCTTTCACACTTACTTGGCCTAGGCTTGTATTCTTGTCAGTAAAGGAAGCTCCCTAACACCTCTTCCTCAGCAACCTATTTTTGGATATGAGTGGGTAATATACTTTTACACAATATTTATGTAGAGTGTAGTGATATCACATGGAGAGACAGGCTGACGAATGAGGATATAAAGGAGCGTTGTGGTGTTGATGTGGATGTGATGGGAAGCGTTATGAGGAACACACTGAGGTGGTTTGGCCATGTGGAGAGAATGGAGGGTGAAAGACTGACGAAGAGAGTGTATGTGAGTGAGGTGGAAGGGGAGAGAGGGAAGGGGAGGCCGAGGATGAGATGGAGGGATGGGGTGGAAAGGTATATGAGAGAGGGTGGTGTGAGTTGGGAGCAGGGGAGTGAAATGGCGGGGGACAGGGCGACTTGGAGGCGATTTGTTTGTGGCCACCCCAAACGAGATTGAGGCGTCTGGCAATAGATAGATAGATAGATAGTGGTGATATCGGAAGGGTTCATGTAATACAGATGGGGACAGTAGAGTGCAATAAGCAAAATAAATCACTTATGTGATGGCATGAGGGAGCTTCCTCAACTGATATGAATGAGGGTCCTACAAGTTCACCTTTTTGTGGCTAATTTCATGTAGCTCAGTGGCAGAAAAAGACAATGCTATGGCTCTGAAGAGATGGCAAATTTAGGCCAAGTTAGAGTAAAAAGAGTACAGACACAAGCAACAGAAAAACACACACACACACACACACACACACACACACACACACACACACACACACACACACACACACACACTACAAAACTTATCCCTTTCCACATGAAGCAATTCTTGTTGTTTAACCCTAGCCCATCTGACTGAGCAGATCCATCAACCAAATGTAAGCTACTTTTTAATATACAGCTGTCTCATATATTCCATTGTGTGTGTGTGTGTGTGTGTGTGTGTGTGTGTGTGTGTGTGTGTGTGTGTGTGTGTGTGTGTGTGTGTGTGTGTGTGTGTGTGTGTGTGTTATGTTCTGTGTGTGTGGTATGATGGGTGTGTGGTATGTTGGGTGTGTGGTATGTTATGTTGTGTGTGGTATGTTATGTTGTGAGTGGTATGTTGTTTGTGTTATGTTGTGTGTGGTATGTTGTTTGTGTTATGTTGTGTGTGGTATGTTGTTTATGTTGTGTTGTGTGTGTGGTATGTTCCTTTTGTGTTGCGTGTGTGTGTGGTATGCTGTGTCTGTGTGTTAATGTGGCATGTGTTGTGCAGCATTACATTGTCTGTGCTGTGTCTGTGTTAGGTTGTGGGTGTTATGCTGTGTGTGTCTGAGTTATGTTGTCTGTGTTAGCATGGCATGTGCTGTCCAGTGTCCATTATGTGTGCTATGTTGTGTTTTATTTTATATAAGGACGAAGGAACCAAAGGCCTATTCTACAAGCAGGGCACATGTCTTCTGCTTTCCATCCAACTCAATCTAACCTGATAACTTTCTAGAGCTGGGTAATGTTCAGATCTAAGCCTAGGTAAGTGAACTCAATCAGCTCTATTCAAGGATGCCTCTGATGGTTTCCCTCAGGAGTGTGGGGAGTTTAAATGGTGAATGAATGAAACTATCCTTTCCCAAACTTATGACCTTACCACACAAGACACTGTTTAGATATCCATAGGTGATTAAGCACATAAGTATCAGTAATAACAACTAATAATAACAGCACTAATAATAATAACTACAAATAATAACTAATAATAATAATCTGGTCTTTTGTTTCCAGTAAGTGCCAGTTCCTCCAAAAATCACTAACATTCGAGATGCATTTGTTACTTCATCATCACATCGACAGTATGACATAACAGTAACATTCGAGATGCACTTTGTTACTTTATCATTAGACTGACAATTTGACCTAACAGTAAACAAAAGACATCAATGGATATACACAGATGGTTCCCAGGCTCTTAGTGTGTGCTTTGGTTGAAGTTATGACACCTGATTTTAGCTTTACTTCCAAAGTCAAGGTGTAAACACTGATACTATATATACTCTTAGCACAGAAACTCAACCACAAGCAGAGTCCAAGCTGAGACTAACATTAAAAACAGCATTACACAACCTCATTTCTTTCAAAAGTTTCCAGCAACTATGAAGTAATTAGCTGGCTTTGGTAACTGGCTAAACAATTGTCTCTCACCTTTCTCCCTATCCCATTGAAGGACTGACTGACTATAGCTGTTTTATCTTAACTTGGCCCAGATTTTTGTCCTTTTGCAGCTTATTTCACATAGCTCAGTGGTAGACTAAGACAATGCCGTGACTCTATATTCTTTCCACAGCACTTCTTCATGACCTGCATCACATTGTAGCATTAAGCTCTTGTTACAAATCAGTATACCATCAGATGGCAGTGCTAGGCCAAGTTAGAGTAAATGCATATAACTGATTGAAATATTGCTGATGGTACAACTGCCAGGGTCACATGCAACCAGAATTTAAAAAAAGGATAGTGGACTGCAGGATGAGAGTAATTTCAGCCAAGAGTCCACTGAGTTCACAAGTAGATGAACCTGGAGCTACAACAACAACAATTGTTCAATATGGGATGTCCACCTTAAGTATTAAAACACAAGGCTGCCTCATAAGATCATCCACACAAGAAATTTCACACAGGGTTGGTTAAAACATTCATTCACTCTTGCTCACTGGCCATGCACTCTGAGCTTTATGTGAGACTGTTGTTGCAAATGCGTGCACTCATTGCAAAACATGTCTCAACTCAGTGCAAGCCAACACGAGAGAGAGAGAGAGAGAGAATCTGCTAGGTTAAGTAAGGAAGAGTCAGCTCCTGCTTTAATACTTGGCAGACAACAGTGAATTCTGAAATATTTTTGAGTTTTAATCCACAATACACTCCAAATCAATGAAGGCTTTGGTGCCCCTACAATAGTAACCTAATATTCTGAAGCTGCAAATATAGACATGAAACTTCTATGGTTGTTAATTAAGCCAGGATGAGGAAGAAATAAACACAGTGGGAAGAAAAAGATACAACCTATATATGTATAGCAATCTTGATCTGAAGAACCCACAGTGTTTTGAGAGAGAAACCAAAAAAAGACCTGGGACAAAGATACAGAGTGTGACCTTGGAGATAAGGGACTGAATAGGTATATGTAAAGTATAGTACAAGTATAGTAATCTCAATCTGAAAAACCCACAGTGTTTCAAGAGGCAGACCAAAAAAGACCTGTGACAAAGATACAGAATGTGACCTCAGGGATAAGGGACTGAATAGGTGTATGTAAAGTATAGTAATCTCAATCTGAAAAACCCATGGTGTTTCGAGAGGCAGACCAGAAAAGACCTGTGACACAGATACAGATGTGACCTCAGGGATAAGGGACTGAACAAGGAGGCTGCAGGGTATCGAGCTGTGTGAAGACCAAGGCCGACGTATGCAAGCATGTTGGAGCCTTTATAAACGATACAAATGATATGATTACCCAGACTGCAATGAAGAGAGATGAGTCATATACAGTAGTTCCTTTGATGTAGAGAACAGCAACAAAGAGAGTATGTGGAAATCTTTTAATCTGATAGTCACCTTCTCAGTCTCATCTCCAGTTATTTCTCCAACATTTCCCTAGCATGGAGGTCTCATAGCACATACATTGCATTCACCTATCTTTGTACCTAAAGTGTGAGTAAAACATATATCACAGGTAATCAATGCAACCAAAACACATGCTCAAAGTCTGGGAACTACCTATCCACATCCATTCAAATCTACATGAAAATTATTACCCATAAAGTTATCTACCTATGGACTGACCCCTTAATCCTAGAAGGGATAGCCACTAACAAACTGCTTCCACGACACTCTACTTCATTAGGCTGCCTTCCCTCCAACTCATGCACCCTTGTCTCTAACACTGATAATTATACAGCCAGTGAAGAGGGATACCATTCTTCGGCTGCAAGGATATATAAATGCCCCTCAACTCCTGCACTATTCAACCGACACCAAAATATATGCAACCATCATCATTACCATCATCATCATCATCATCCAGATCTCTTTTCCCACTTAAGGATGAGGTTAGGTAGGGACCAGGAAAAAAAAAAAAAAAAAAAAGTCTAGGGGAAGAAACGTACCTAACCAACTTAACACACCCCATCACCATCACCACCACCATACCTAAACTTTACATGCATCATCATCTCCATCATCATCACACCAAATCAAACCTAACCTTAACACAACTTAACCTAACAAAACTTAATCAACCTTAACCTAACCCAACACTGTATTTTCTTTTATATTTTTTTGAAACTTAATATTTTTCTAGGGCTAATTCTGAGTAAAAAATGCTAAATCAACACAGGTCCAATTCTCAAGCATTAGAGAGCTACAATGAATCATGACGTTATGGGCAAAAATGATCTAATACCTCTCCCTTTGCAACTCACTCTGCATATACTACTTCTTCATTCTCCTGTATGTTATTACCGAAAACAATGCCAGTACTAAAACAATATGACATACAGGATAGTTTTAAGGTTCAATATGTATGATAAACTGCTTAGCATGGGTTTTAGGTGAAATGGGAGGCTCCTTAACACCTTTTCCTATGCAACTTACTCTCTGCACTGTACCTCATCATTCTCCTTTATGCTAACAAACCAAACTCACTTATCGTACATAAACTTTGCTCATATTAATGGGCTTGTTCTTCCACATGCATGGCCTAATATTTAAGAGAAGCACAAGGCTACAGCAAATGTAATTAAATCCAGTACAGTATAAACGTTTCTGGAATGACATCACGCAAAAAATATACATATATATCCATCCATCCATCCATTGCCAGACGCCATGTATCCCAAACGGGGTGGCCTAGGGCTTAGAGTTAATTGTTTTACAGGGAGGGGCACTAATCCTCCACCAACCCCACTTGACACGTAGGGATGCCAACAGCATCTGGTGTTCCCAGGCGGTCACCCATCCAAGTACTAACCAGACCCAACAATTTCTTAACCTTACCCTATAAATTTCAAGCACATAATAAAAAAAGAATGGCTCCTTTCTGTGGCAGGCTTGAGGTAGTTGAGTCATTTGCCTCATGGTTAATCCCCCAGTGGGGAATTTCTGACAAATGAGAGGGCCTCAAACCAAAGGCAGGAGCAATTAGTGGGGAACCCCCATAGATAGAGTCAGCGGTTGAATTAAGGTATGTGTCTCACCAGCCAAATTTTCACACCAATCTGGAAAGGCAGGTAAATATTAACAATGGGTGGTGGTGGCTGAATTAGCAGAGAGGTGGTCTGCTGTCCTAATAGTGTATGGTGTGTTTAGACTGCATAAAATGAAATATTGTGGTTTGTGGATAATGTGGGGTAATGACAATAAGGCTGAAGAATGTGTATGGTAATAGGGGTACAGTTGTAAACAAAGTGGAAAGCAGAGTGGCACAAAGAAAATGGCTGGTGCTGTGAAGGTCTTGATACAAATTATTAGTGTGTAGTATGTAAGAGAATTGCTTGAATGTGTTAGTAATTCTGTACACACATTAACATGCACAATACATACCATACATACAAATATCCACATCTATCTATCTCCATCTATAGCCAGATGCCTTAATCCCATAAGGGATAACCACAAATAAATCACCTCCATGTTGCCCTAACCCTTGCCATTATGCTTCCCTCCCCCCCCCCAACTCACACACCCCTCTCCCATACACTGTACCTCTCCACTACATCCACATACTTATACATAGCAGATAGGAAGGTCAATAATACACAGACATCTCCACACTG
Source organism: Coenobita brevimanus (assembly GCF_032717465.1). NCBI lineage: Eukaryota > Metazoa > Arthropoda > Malacostraca > Decapoda > Coenobitidae > Coenobita > Coenobita brevimanus. The sequence continues at coordinate 6,522,796 of NC_136996.1, read as the reverse complement.
ACCTCATCCGATATCTTCCTGGGTTTGTCTCTGGCCATCTGTCTCACCACATGATAAAAAAAAAAACTTCCACACACCTCTGGGAGACAAACTGTTGTGTAAGGCACTCTGCTAATCTCCAACCACTACACCACCTGCCATTATCTATAAGAGAAAATGGAAGTTATACAGACTGCATGAAGGGAGTGCGGGGAGGAGCAAACCAAGGATGAGATGGCTGGATGGAATGGAGAGATTTATGAGGGAGGGGTGTGTTGATTGGAGAATAGGAAGCCAAATGACAGAGGAGAGAGCAATATATAATAATTTTATTCCTAGGTAAGCATTGTATTCACTCTCTACAAACAAATTACTATATTCTGGTAAAAGAACATTTACACATTCAAATAGGTATGATTAATGGGCATTTAGCCAGTTTAAATACTTCTAACTTAAACCTAAAACTTTCTAAAACAGTATCTCATTCCTACTGTATATCCTATATATGCAGAATAAAATGTTATGCATAAGCTATGAAATTAAAAAATATAAACTGAAGCAAACATACAATGGAATTTAGATTGTTTGTGACCCCCAGTTTATCTGACTGTAAAACCCAGTTGACTCCAAGCTACACTCATTGTTGTTCTTCTGCAGTCCATCATCCTCTTTTATGGACAGGGAGATAGCTGAGGAACATTTGTAAACCCGGGCAGTGAAGTTGCCTTGTTTTATCAGTGCCACCAAGTTATGGCATTCCCCTTCAGCAATCAATCATTTCCTGTGGAACCCCACGGGATGCATAGGGCCTCAATGAACTCTCTCCACCAATATTTGTCTCTTGCCATCTCCTTCAGGTCCCACCAACACTCCTCTCCTGCTTCTTTTTTCATTGTCCTCAACCAGGTTTCCCTCGGCCTACCTCTACCTCTTCTTCCTCTAGCAATCCACTCTGGCACATCCTGTATTAAACAACCTTCTTTTCTGTATATGTGCCCCAGCCACTTCCAGTGAGACAGTCTCACATATTCATTAACTGGTTCCACTCTCGTAATATCCCTTTCTCTTTCATTTGCAACTCTGTCTTGCCACTTTACCCCAAGAATCCTTCTCAGTATTTTATTCTCAAATCCTAATACTGTACTTTCTGATCTGTTGCAATTGTACTGTACCATGACTCATGCCCGTAAATTAAAATTGGTCTAACCATGGACTTGTAACTTTTCACTTTAGTATGTACCGAAAGCATATTATTATTCCAAACAGATTTCAACATTCCAACAGCTCGCCAAGCCTGTCTAATCCTCTCCTCAATTTCATTGTTCAATGATCCATTAGATGATACAATCGTTCCCAGATATTTAAAGTTTTCAACATTCTTCACCACATTATTCCCAATTAGGGTAGGAGCGTTAGTATCCAATCAAAAAGTGCCATGTATTTATTTTGATCGTATACTTCAACTTGAACTATGTGCAAAAGTAACTTCGTTTACCCCTCAAATCCTTCAACAGTCACTAAAGTTTATATTAAGAGCAATGCCAAATATCTGTGGAACATCATTTTGGATATACATATATATATGGTATGTGATTGGAGTTAATGGTAGTACCAGCAAGTTCAATCACTTGACCGCTAACTCCAACCACATTCCATTAAAAATCTAAATGCCTAAATTTAAGCCCTCTCCCTCTAGGATAGTATTTTCCAACATAAAACCTTGAAAAAATTGTATTTATCTCTTGCCCTTAGAGGCCTAGTTACAAAATGAAGAGAAGCAAATTTTCTGGGGAAAAGAAACACATGATGAATGAGGATGCAAATAGTGTTTAATATACTTGCAAATAATGATAATACAATATATAGCTGAGCTTAGCAGTTTTAACCTTGTTCCTCAGAATTAGTAGGCTAACCATGTTCCTGAAAATAAGTTGAACTGCATATGTTCTTGGGAATAACTTAAATAAGTGTTCGTATAAATAAGGAAACTAATCATGTTGCTAAGAATATGATAATCATGTTAGTTAGCCTACCAGTAACCACATTCCTGAGAATAATTTGAACTATGGTAACCTCTTTAGTCCCATAACATGAGAATATATAAAGTAAATGTGTTCCTACGAATAACAAAACTAATCATGTTCCTAAGAAAAAGTAACCATGTTAGTTAGCCTGCATTGGCCTATGAAGCATAGTTTCTGGAAACTAAAATACAAGGTAAAACTACTTTCAAAGATCATTCTGGCATGAAACTTACTCCGCACTAGAGAAACATTATAGGCCTACAGGTATTACACTATTCCTAGACAACTCTTCCCAGCTGCTAGTACTCCATTTTCAACCTTAATCGTAGCAGTTCTACCCTGAATCACATCAGTTATACATTTATTTTGAATAACACAAACTTCATCTGGTGTCACTGGGAAAGAAAGGTCTTCAGAACTGCCCCAAACAAAGTGATCTTTCTTAGCTTCCAATTCCTTAAGAAAGTGTACTTCAAGGCCCTCTTCTTCTACTCTCTCTACCCTACCAAGACAATCTTTATGTGTAACAGTCTTTCTACCTCTGGAAGTAGAGTTAATGACAGGTAGCTTCACTATAACCCACGATCCTTGCTCAGATTGCTGTTGAAGATCTATAAACTGCATTGCATTTTCAGTGGACATAGTTTCTACGCCAATTGAGTTATCATCACTGTCTTCCAGCGATACCATGCTGGCTTCTAGCGATTCATCACTGGAAGAATCTCCATTTTCCTTAGCTAGAGTGTTCATTGATGTTGAAACAGGCAGAGGTTCAGACGTCTGAGCGGACTTGCCTTTCTTGGGAAGTTTGGAGTCCTTTTTGTATTTCTTGAGCTCTAAAGCTCGTTTTGCATTGCGTTCCTCTTCCAGCAACTGGATTGTGGCTGATGAAGAAAGAGCAAAGGTCTTGTCTCTCATGGTTTTTTTGTACTTAGGACCTTATGTTTTATGTGGTGATGGGAACCACTTATAGTTTTTAAATGCAGGGTTGATAGTTGATCCTTGTTTGGGCCTGTTCTTCATGCTTGGTGATAGGAATGTCTCTTTTGATGGTATTCTGAAATTAACTTCAGCTTTTTTTTGTAAGAGAAACCTTTTTACTTTATCAGTCAGGGCCAAACCACATGTTGTTGCTTAGCAGTGTATAGAAGGTTGAATGTTATTATACATAGAGTCCACACATTCTGCTTCTTGAAGTCCTTGCTGGACTAGAGATGCTTGGGGAGAATCAGTTTGTACACCAGTATGCACATGAGTCAGAAAATCAGTCTGTGTCCCTTTCTCTACCATACCACCTTGATCAATTCCATCAAATAGTACTGTAGAGCAAGCCTTCATTGCTTCAGGTGTGATCTTTGAATAGTCAGGAGCCTCAGGATCAAATGGATGAAGTCCACATTTCTGGAAACCATTAACAGTGTTTTCCTTCTTGCAAGCCTTCTTATACATAGAGAGAAAGACTGGAGCAAAGTAAGTCTGGTTAAGTGTTTCATCAGGGTGATCCTCTTTACCAATCTGCAGCTGCTGTCCTCCAAGCCTTTTTCAAGGGACTAAACACTGAGATGTCAAGTGGTTGCATGAAGTGAGTTGAGTTTGGGGGCAACCCATACAATTTTATTTGTAAATCCTTGAGATCTTTAGCCAAGTAAACTTCATGAAACTGAGCGCGCGATGGGCGGGGGGTGGGGGGGTGCGCAGTGTACAGGATGTCAACGGTTTCTGTATAGGCCAACACACGTAACCCTCACTTGTTCATAATATATTACAATTTTTGCAGAAATAGTGGTCTTAATAAATTTAACTCATTTACCATAGTCATCACCTTATCTATCACTGTGGTCGACTGATTGACCAGTGTGGTCGATTGATTGACCAGTGTGGTGGACTGATTGACCACTATGGTCGACTGATTGACCAGTGTGGTCGACTGATTGACCAGTGTGGTCGACTGATTGACCAGTGTGGTCGACTGATTGACCACTATGGTCGACTGATTGACCACTATGGTCGACTGATTGACCACTGTGGTCGACTGATTGACCACTGTGATCGACTGATTGACCACTGTGGTCGACTGATTGACCACAGTGGTCGACTGATTGACCACTGTGGTCGACTGATTGACCACAGTGGTCGACTGATTGACCACAGTGGTCGACTGATTGACCACAGTGGTCGACTGATTGACCACTGTGGTCGACTGATTGACCACTGTGGTCGACTGATTGACCACTGTGGTCGACTGATTGACCACTGTGGTCGACTGATTGACCACTGTGGTCGATTGGTTGACCACTGTGGTCGACTGATTGACCACAGTGGTCGACTGATTGACCACTGTGGTCGATCACTGATCGGATACTAACACAGCACAGTATATAAGAAAGTGTAGACACCAGGAAAATTATGAACCCAGTAACACATGTAAGCTTAAAAATGATGTCATGTCGCATGAATTCAATCATTTTGGAAGAATAATATTTTGTGATCGAATTCTAACACAAAGAGGATTTTGGGTTTAGTATCCGATCACCTGTCCTTGCTAGGACAATGTGCAATTTAAACAAGTATTTCGATTATCCTAGTGTTATTCCAACATTCCACAACAACATGATATCATAAAATTAAACAGAAAACGCAAGGAAATATAATTTTAGAATTTATGAAAAATGTACTACTCTTACGGACTTTGATAAGAATCGGGAGAAAATAGACAACATCTTATCTTTCGAGTATGGTAGAAGCTAAACTGTTTATCCCATTTACTTCATTTTTTCACATAACATTTAGCTTTCATTCCTCTACACTTTGGTGGTCTACCAGATAACATATCTTTGTAGTTTTTCTAGTAGCAGTTTTTATTCAAGAAAAATTGAAAGTGATCAGACACTAACACAGTGATCGGATACTAACGCTCCTACCCTACACAATTGATTTGGTTCTCCGCGTTCATATTAATAATTTCAGTCTTTCCACAATTTATTACCAATCCCACTTTTTCTCCTTCCTCCATCAGACAATCGAGCACCCTCTGCATCTCGCAAATACTTCCGCAAGTCAGTACAACATCATCAGCATAGTCCAAATCCATCAGCTTCTTATTTTCTTTCCAGTTAATTCCTGCACCTGTTCTCCTTACAACCTTTTTCATAACATAATCCATAACCAAAACAAACAACAATGGCGAAAGAACTCCTCCTTGAATCACTCCTGACCTAACTTGAAATGGATCACTCAAAGAACCACCCACCATTACCTTACAAAAAGTACCTTCATGAAGGCTTCTAATAATATTTACAAACTTTTCTGGTATACCATAGAATCTCATAATTTTCAACATAGCTCCACGTGAAACACTATCAAACGCCTTTTCAAAATCCACAAAACACATGTTAAGTGGCATTTTCATCTCATTAGCTTGTTGCATTAGATGCCTTACAATAAAAATCTGATCATTACAACCTCGACCCTTTCTAAATCCCGCTTGTTCTTCTCTTAAAATTTTATCAATTACTGGCTCTATTCTGTTCAACAAGATTTTGGAAAAGACTTTTGCAACTACAGGTGTCAAAGTTATCCCCCTCCAATTGCCACACACACTAAAATCTCCCTTTTTTGGTATTTTTATAATCACTCCATTCTTCCACTCTTCTGGAATTCCACCATTATCCCAAGCCACATTAAAAAGTTTCAAAAGCGCATTCATCAACTCGTCATTTTCCACCTTAAGCATTTTAGGGAATATTCCATCCTCACCTGGAGCCTTAAAATTCTTTAACTCCTTTATAGATTTTGCTACCTCTTCCAAAGTTATAGCCTATCCCCTGTTTCTATCTGCAAATCTCTCTCGGCTGGCAAAATGTCCTCTTCAGCTGGGATTGGTCTATTTAGAACAGATTCAAAGTGCTCTTTCCATCTTCCTTTTATATCCAAATCTTTAGTCATCAAATTACCATTTCTATCTCGTACAGGTATTTCCTTCCTTCTCCTTTCAGTCCCAGTTAACTCCTTTATGGCCTGATACGCTACTCTTGTGCTCTGACCGTCATTTTTACTTAATTCAATTTCTGCATCTGTCGCCTTTTCATCATATAGTCTCCTCTTATCACGTCTAACGAGTCTTTTTACTTCAGAATGTAAACTCCAGTACTTTGCTCTAAGTACTTCAACTACCTGGCCATCAACATGTTGTTCTTCACTTCTTAACTTAGCCTCTTTCCTTTTCTGAATTACATTCCATGTTTCATCTGACATCCACTTTTTCCTTCTCGCTTTTCCCCTTCAGCACCAAATAAAATATACATTAACTGCTGGTGTATGAACTCACCTCCATTTTACACAACGTGTGTAGCTGGGACCGAGTAAATGCGCAAGCTGTGCTGAGAAAATCCGCTGCATACTGGTAACTACATCATGTGAGTCAGCCTGAAAAGTGAACTGAAAATGCTACAGCTTTCAGACTGACTCTGTCTGACAGGTAATTATTCAGCTAGACGCAGAGGGATGGGACTGGAATGTACTGGTGTTGTGATGAGGAGGGGTACACTGAGATAGTGTGGGCATGTTGAGAGGATGGAGCCTATGGAGGAAGACAACTGGATGAGGAAAGACCTCAGGGATATGGGACTACCTCAACAGGGAGGCTGCCAGAGATCAAGCAGCATGAAGAGCCACCATTAGGGGATCAAGGCTGACACATGCAAGCATGTTGAAGCCTTTCTAAACAATACAACAATATAGAGGCTGTCTGAAATGTACACAATGTGACTCTGGCTTTTAAAATTTTGTGGCTAAATTCCATGAAAATAACAAAGAATCTGTCAATATTAGGAGATGACAGCCTCCTACCCAAGTGTGTTCAGTGGTCTACCCAAATGTGTTCAGTGTCCAAAGTGTGTCTCTTCTAGAGAATTAGATTTTCTGTGTTTCTGTGACACACAGACAAACCAGCAACCAGTGCTTATTAAGGGTGGCTCAAGTTAGCGTAATACTGAAAATAACAGAATGTTCTGATCTGGATTGCAAGGCTGTCCACGGTTAGGTTTCAATGTTTTAGGCTGATTAATGGTCTACCCCCTGGGGGTAGGGTTTTTTTTCAAGAATACTCCCAGTGACCCTCCCCGGAAAACAACTAACTAAACAAAACAAACAAGAAGCCTCGGACGAGGACTGACCAAACGTTGACGACCAAGGACCGGACAAAGGACATTGCAATTGGAACTTGGAATGTAAGGGGAGCAAATGATGAGGTGAAAGAGAGAGAGATTGTCCAGGTGCTTGAGGATGCGAAAGTGGATGTATGTGGAATAACTGAAACAAAATGGAGAGGAGAAAGTGTGAGAGAATGGGAGTATGGATGGGGTATATGTGCAGGAGTAGGTGAGAATGAGAGGGCAAAGGAAGGAGTATGTATAGTTGTGAGTAAAAGATGGAAGAGGAGCATAAGACAGTATGGATCAGTTGGATCAAGGATTGTGTGGGTGAAGTTGAAAGTTGGAATACAAATGTGGGCGATTGTGTGTGTGTATGCGCCAACGCAAGATCGTGCTAGAAGAGTGAGAGAAGAGTTCTGGACAAATGTAGAAGTGTGCATGGAAAAGTTTGGAAGGAATGAGAGAGTGTTTTTGATTGGTGATATGAATGGTAAAGTTGGGAATGTGAAGGTGGATGGAATAGTTGGTGAGTGGGGTGTGTCTGCTGAGGTAGATGAGAATGGGAGTGCGTTAGTGGACATTTGTGCTGGGAGGGGGTTGGTGATAGCCAATACCCTCTTCAGGCATAAAATGATCCACAGGTATACATGGCGAGTGATGAGAAGGGTGGGTGGTGAACTGAGTGAAAGGAAGGCAATGATTGATTATGTGTGTGTGGATGAAAGGATGCGAAGATGTATATTGGATGCAAGAGTTTATAGAGGTTGGGGGAGTGGACTTTCTGACCACTACTTGGTGGTGGCCAGAATTAAAGTTCAAGTAAGATGGAGGAACAGAAGAAGGGAAAGACGAGAGGAAGGAGTAGTTGCAAGGAGAGTGGAAAGGTTACAAGATGATGAGAAAAAGGCAGAGTATAAGAGAGAAGTGGAGGAACGATTGGGCAAATATGAATTGGAGCAGATGGGGGACGTGGAAGGTGTGTGTAGAATATTTACAGAAGAAATATCTGCAGCATGTGATGTGGTGTGTGGAAGGAAGAGAAGACGGAGGGGGGTGCAAGGAACAGCGTGGTGGACTGAAGAGGTGAAACGGGCTGTGGCACAAAAGAAGAAAGCATACAATGAATGGATGAGAAAGAGGGGCGTGGAAGAAGTTGAGAGGCGGAAGAGAGAGTTATATGTAGAAAGAAAGAGAGAGGTGAAAAGATTAGTAAGAGAGAGTAAGAAGAGAGTGGATGAGAAATTTGGAAGGAATTTGAGTGTAAAGTGGAGGGACTGTAAGAAAATGTTCTGGAAAGAGGTGAAAAGAGTAAGACAGGGTGGAAGTGAAGTTAGCAGGGGAGTGAAAGATAAAAATGGTAGATTACTAGTGGAGAAGGGAGAAAAAGTGAGCAGATGGAGAGAACACTTTAACGAATTGTTGAACATGGAGGATGGAAGTAATGCGAGTATAAGTGGCTGGGGAATGGCTGGGAGAAGGAGGGAGGTGAGAAGACAGGAAGAAATCAGTAGGACAGAAGTTGTGGAAGCAATGAAGAAAGTTAAATCGGGGAAAGCCCCAGGAATTGATGAAGTGTGTGGTGAAATGCTGAAGCATGGGGGAGAGATAGTAGTAGAATGGATGTGGAAGATGTGCAGATTCACCTGGGAGGAAGGTAGAGTCCCAGAGGATTGGAAGTCAGGTATAATTATTCCCTTCCACAAAGGAAAAGGGGAAAAAGAAGTGTGTTGTAATCATGGGGGCATTTGTCTTCTTAGTATAATAGGAAAAGTGTATGGTAGGATACTTATTGACAGAGTTAGAGAAAGAACAGAGAAATTAGTTGGAGAAGAACAGGGAGGCTTTAGGAAGGGAAGAGGTTGTGTAGATCAGATATTCATTCTCAGATCTTTAGTGGAAAAGTTTCTAGAGAAGGGAAAGAAGTTGTATGTGGCTTTCATGGATTTGGAGAATGCATATGACAGGGTGGATAAACTAGGATTGTGGAAAGTGTTAAGAATATATGGAGTAGATGGGAAGTTGTTGAATGCTGTGAAGAGTATGTACGATGGTGCGAAGGCTGCAGTGCGTGTGGATGGTGAACTAAGTGAATTTTTCTCTTTGAAAGTTGGGTTGAAACAGGGATGTGTCATGTCTCCATGGTTGTTCAATCTGTACATGGATGGGGTAATAAAAGAGGTACAAGGTAGGGTAGTGGATGTTGGAGTGGCCCTGGTGAGAGAGGACAGTGTTTGGAAACTCCCGGTACTGTTGTTTGCAGATGATACTGTGTTGTTGAGTGAAGACGAAGGGGAGCTGCAAGACTTGGTGGATGAGTTTGAGAGAGTGTGTAAGAAACGGAATCTAAAGGTGAATGTAGGGAAAAGTAAAGTGATGGTCTTTGAGAGAGGTGAAGTCAGTGAATGTACAGCGAGGTTGGATGGTGAGGAATAGGAAAATGTGAGTACGTTTAAGTACTTGGGTAGTGTGATGAGTAAGGATGGTGGTTTGGAGGGTGAAGTGCTTGAAAGGGTACAGCAGGGAAGAAAGGTTGCTGGTTCTTTGAAAGCAGTGATAAGAAACAGGGAAGTGAGCATGGAAGTGAAAAAGTTACTACATGACAGTATTGTGATACCAACTCTAACATACGGAAGTGAAGCTTGGACGTTGTTGGAAGGACACAAGTCAAGAGTGAGAGCCATGGAATTGAGTTATTTAAGAGGAGCCTGTGGAGTCACATGGAGAGACAGGCTGATGAATGAGGATATAAAGGAACGTTGTGGTGTTGATGTGGATGTGATAGGAAGCGTTATGAGGAACACACTGAGGTAATTTGGCCATGTGGAGAGGATGGAGGGTGAAAGACTAACGAAGAGAGTGTATGTGAGTGAGGTGGAGGGGGAAAGAGGGAGGGGGAGGCCGAGGATGAGATGGAGAGATGGGGTGGAGAGGTATATGAGAGAGGGGGTGTGAGTTGGGAGCAGGGGAGTGAAATGGCGGGGGACAGGGCGACTTGGAGGCGATTTGTTTGTGGCCACCCCAAACGGGATTGAGGCGTCTGGCAATAGATAGAGATAGATAGAATGGTCTAAGGCGGCTCCCAAAATGCAAGGACTTCAGTGTCTCATGTGGAAATGGGTTAGGATCTGGTTAGGTTTGGTAAATGGCTTAAAATTTTAATCATCAAGTGTTTCTTTGTGGGTCATGATTTTTTTTTTTTCCTCATTTCACTCATTGGAGCGGAAGAGGGGGGGTCAATAACTAAAATCCACGATATATGACAGAAATGGAAATTAAGATCAAACAAACTAAAAACTCGAGGAAACAGAAATTTCCAAGCTTGAGGTGGGTATTTCTTGACAACCATAAACTCACAAGTTCATATAAACGCCATTTTCACATTTAAAAAAAAAAAACTTTATGTATCTCAAATTCTCAAATGTAAAACATATTTCAGTGCTTGCCCATTCCCAAAATCAGCTTTATACCTTCCAAGAATCACGGATGGCATTTACTGTTGGCGATTTAAATCTCTCAGATCTGTTAAATGGCTGAACTCGGGACCTTTAATGTGTCAACAAGCTACCTTTCACAATACCAAAAATTAAGAGGAAAAGGACTTATACATCAATTAATTGCTGCTTGTCCTCGGAGGCGACACTATAAAAGAAAAAAAAAAAAACATCCAACATTAAAAATAAAATCCTACGTTAACTCCTTGAAGGGAGGTCTTGGCTCAACACCAATCTCTAGGCCTATTCTCCTTATATCTGATAATTACACCCTAATTTAACTAACTTCACAGCTCAATAATGGCACAAGACATCAATTAACATACACAAGGGAGATATCATAAAATTAACTGGACAAATAAGTACTGAATAACAAACCAAAATGATCCGCTCACGGTGACTCACCTTCCTCCCTGCCTCCACGCCATACCCATAATTCCTAAGTGACGTCACACGTATTTATTTTTCATGAATTTTATATATATTTTAATTACGGTTAACCAGGTTATTCAAACGATAATTAATATTCAGATTTTATAAAGAGATAAGCAAAAATCATCTCGTTGTTTTACTTTTTCTGGTACTTTGCCAGTGGCTATATTTCACATCACACCCTAATAATTATCTATCTATCTATCTACTGCCAGACGCCCCAATCCCGTTTGGGGTGGCCACAAACAAATCGCCTCCAAGTCGCCCTGTCCCCCGCCGTTTCACTCCCCTGCTCCCAACTCACACCCCCCTCTCTCATATACCTCTCCACCCCATCTCTCCATCTCATCCTCGGCCTCCCCCTCCCTCTTTCCCCCTCCACCTCACTCACATACACTCTCTTCGTCAGTCTTTGACCCTCCATCCTCTCCACATGGCCAAACCACCTCAGTGTGTTCCTCATAACGCTTCCTATCACATCCACATCAACACCACAACGCTCCTTTATATCCTCATTCGTCAGCCTGTCTCTCCATGTGGCTCCACAGGCTCCTCTTAAATAACTCATTTCCACTGCTCTCACTCTTGACTTGTGTCCTTCCAACAATGTCCAAGCTTCACTTCCATACGTTAGAGTTGGTATCACAATACTGTCATGTAGTAACTTTTTCACTTCCATGCTCACTTCCCTGTTTCTTATCACTGCTTTCAATGAACCAGCAACCTTTCTTTTCTGCTGTACCCTTTCAAGCACTTAACCCTCCAAACCTCCATCCTTACTCATCACACTACCCAAGTACTTAAACGTACTCACATTTTCCAATTCCTCACCATCCAACCTCGCTGTACATTCACTGACTTCACCTCTCTCAAAGACCATCACTTTGCTCTTCCCTACATTCACCTTTAGATTCCGTTTCTTACACACTCTCTCAAACTCATCCACCAAGCCTTGCAGCTCCCCTTCGTCTTCACTCAACAACACGGTATCATCTGCAAACAACAGTACAGGGAGTTTCCAAACACTATCCTCTCTCACCAGGGCCACTCCAACATCCACTACCCTACCTTGTACCTCTTTTATTACCCCATCCATTTACAGATTGAACAACCATGGAGACATGACACATCCCTGTTTCAAACCAACTTTCAAAGAGAAAAATTCACTTAGTTCACCATCCACACGCACTGCAGCCTTCGCACCATCGTACATACTCTTCACAGCATTCAACAACTTCCCATCTATTCCATATATTCTTAACACTTTCCACAATCCTAGTCTATCCACCCTGTCATATGCTTTCTCCAAATCCATGAAAGCCGCATACAACTTCTTTCCCTTCTTCAGAAACATTTCCACTAAAGATCTGAGAATGAATATCTGATCTACACAACCTCTTCCCTTCCTAAAGCCTCCCTGTTCTTCTCCAACTAATTTCTCTGTTCTATCTCTAACTCTGTCAATAAGTATCCTACTATACACTTTTCCTATTATACTAAGAAGACAAATGCCCCTATGATTACCACACACTTCTTTTTCCCCTTTTCCTTTGTGGAAGGGAATAATTATACATGACTTCCAATCCTCCGGGACTCTACCTTCCTCCCAGGCCAATCTGCACATCTTCCACATCCATTCTACTATTATCTCTCCCCCATGCTTCAGCATTTCACCACACACTCTATCAGTTCCTGGGGCTTTCCCTGATTTAACTTTCTTCATTGCTTCCACAACTTCTATCCTACTGATTTCTTCCTGTCTTCTCACCTCCCTCCTTCTTCCGGCTATTCCCCAGCCACTTATACTCGCATTACTTCCATCCTCTACGTTCAACAATTCCTTAAAGTGTTCTCTCCATCTGCTCACTTTTTCTCCCTTGTCCACTAGTAATCTACCATTTTTATCTTTCACTCCCCTGCTAACTTCACTTCCACCCTGTCTTACTCTTTTCACCTCTTTCCAGAACATTTTCTTACAGTCCCTCCACTTTACACTCAAATTCCTTCCAAATTCCTCATCCACTCTCTTCCTACTCTCTCTTACTAATCTTTTCACCTCTCTCTTTCTTTCTACATATAACTCTCTCTTCCGCCTCTCAACTTCTTCCACGCCCCTATTTCTCATCCATTCATTGTATGCTTTCTTCTTTTGTGCCACAGCCCGTTTCACCTCTTCAGTCCACCACGCTGTTCCTTGCACCCCCCTCCGTCTTCTCTTCCTTCCACACACCACATCACATGCTGCAGATATTTCTTCTGTAAATATTCTACACACACCTTCCACGTCCCCCATCTGCTCCAACTCATATTTGCCCAGTCGTTCCTCCACTTCTCTCTTATACTCTGCCTTTTTCTCATCCTCTTGTAGCCTTTCCACTCTCCTTGCAACTACTCCTTCCTCTCATCTTTCCCTTCTTCTATTCCTCCATCTTACTTGAACTTTAACTCTGGCCACCACCAAGTAGTGGTCAGAAAGTCCACTCCCTCAACCTCTATAAACTCTTGCATCCAATATACATCTTCGCATCCTTTCATCCACACACACATAATCAATCACTGCCTTCCTTTCACTCAATTCACCACCCACCCTTCTCATCACTCGCCATGTATACCTGTGGATCATTTTATGCCTGAAGAGGGTATTGGCTATCACCAACCCCCTCCCAGCACAAATGTCCACTAACGCACTCCCATTCTCATCTATCTCAGCAGGCACACCCCACTCACCAACTATTCCATCCACCTTCACATTCCCAACATTACCATTCATATCACCAATCAAAAACACTCAATCATTCCTTCTAAACTTTTCCATGCACACTTCTACATTTGTCCAGAACTCTTCTCTCACTCTTCTAGCACGATCTTGCGTTGGCGCATACACACACACAATCGCCCACATTCGTATTCCAACTTTCAACTTCACCCACACAATCCTTGATCCAACTGATCCATACTGTCTTATGCTCCTCTTCCATCTTTTACTCACAACTATACATACTCCTTCCTTTGCCCTCTCATTCTCACCTACTCCTGCACATATACCCCATCCATACTCCCATTCTCTCACACTTTCTCCTCTCCATTTTGTTTCAGTTATTCCACATACATCCACTTTCGCATCCTCAAGCACCTGGACAATCTCTCTCTCTTTCACCTCATCATTTTATATATTACTAATGCAAGCTATATAGACGTAGAATTGCCATCTCAGTATCTTGAATAATGGTGGTCATCACCGACAATGGAGCAGTGGCATAGCAAGAACTTTCTCTCAGTTCAAGAATATTATGGGGTAAAACAAGACTGTAAACTTACCTCCTCACACCATGGCAGCTGGCGGCAATATATCCTCCACACGCTGACGTTAATTTCTCGTTTATTTCAGTCTGGAAAATTCTAGTTTATCCTACTCTTAACGTCACTGCCATTACCAGCGCCACTCTTCAAAGCTGACATTTCATTGTCATTATTACATACAGGCTTTAGAATTTGCCTGACTTCGCCGGATGAATGTGTTGTATTCATTTCAATAATAATACCTAGGTTTAGCATAGATTTTTGCTAATATTTAAGCAACTATTGCAAGAAACACGATTCTCTGGATTTTTCCCCATATTTTCGTTGTTTAATCAACATTGGTGCAATGTACGAGTTATCAAAGAATCCACTAATTATATGTTATGCTTACTCGTGGCATGTAGTCTCATAGTGGAACTGCTGGGTTGTATAAGATGAAACTTGCATTTGGCGAACGAACGTGAACAAACACTAGGAAACGCAAGTAGTGGGCATGAGCGGCCGATCTGATGAACAAATCGAACCTGAACGAGTTTAAATGAATGCTGAAATGGACGTCGAAACAATCTTTTCTTTCAGTAACCCATGGATGACAACTCTAACACATGCAACTGCATTAACTTCCCTTGGCATTCAGGTATGTGAGTTGTTACGTGGGGATACAGAGGCCTACATCTACTTCTGCTCTGCGACACGAACTCTCATGGAGGCATATGCGATCTTATATGGAAATGTTCACTTATGATTTTGCGGCAGCGTTTGTTCACGTTCATTCGCCAAATGTAAATCCACCCTACCGAAAAAGAGGGACGCACAAGGAGATCGCTGCCCTGGACAAGACTTCTCTTTGTATTTTGTAATTTTATTTGTACTGAATTTTGCTTTAGGATATGAGGTGCGTATGTATATGAATGTATGTGTGTGTGTGTGTGTGTGTGTGTGTGTGTGGGTGGGTGGGTGGGTGGGTGGGTGTGGGTATGGGTGTGTGTCTGTGTGTGTGTGTGTGTGTGTGTGTGTGTGTGTGTGTGTGTGTGTGTGTGTGTGTGTGTGTGACCGAATATTATGTGTGCATATCTGTGTGGATAAATGTTAGTATGCGTATAAATGCATGTCTTTATCAGTGAATGTCTGCATTTACGTTTGCTTGTGTGAATGTGTGTGTGTGTGTGTGTGTGTGTGTGTGTGAATGTCTTTGCTTAAATGTTAGTATGTGTGTATGCTTGTGTGAATGGTTATGTATGTGGAATGAATGTGTGAGGGAGTGTAGTTGTTGCTTGAAAGCGAGATCTGAATCTGTATGTGTGTGTGTGTGTGTGTGTGTGTGTGTGTGTGTGTGTGTGTGTAAAGGGGGACATAAAGTTGCTTGTAAACTATTATTCGTCCTCTCCTTTCCCTAAATTTTCCATCTTTTCTCAATTTTTTATTTAGATTCTTTATTTACCTTTCAGTACAAGCCCCAACACTCTGGGGAAGACTGTCCCTGAAGGCCAAGCAGGGAAGGGTGCATGAGGAAAACAAAATCGGTATCACAGGGCATAGAAGGTACAGAAGGAATTATCATTACAAGCACAATAATGAACAAAAGCATACAATGATACATACATGGTACAAAGTTGGCACAGTAATTATCATTACATGTTTTGATATGAGTGAAGTGGTACATAGATACACACGTATGTACATACATACATGTGCAGTGAGAGGCACATACGCACACATACATATATGTATATATCTATACATATATGTAAATATTCACGCACATGTAGCCACAAACATACTGTAAGTACAGGATAGGTACGCATGTATAAAGATATGGGTATGTGTACAGGCGTGCATACATATACATATGCAACATGCACATATATATGATACTCGTATATTCATATATACATAGACAGGGAGACATATATATACATATACACCCTAAGTAGATATATGTACATAGTCACATACGCAGGTAGGTACATAGAGGAAAAACAACACGATATGCATTATAAAATTACCTCTTGATTCAAAATTCCAGCACTAGGACACTACATGCGCATGCACCTGATGTGTGCCTGTGTGCGCGCGTGCGCGTTTGTGTGGACAACGCACACACACACACACACACACACACACACACACACCAAAATGTCCGATCAATGTTCTAGTGCCAGAGCATTACAATGAAAGGAAGTTGGGGTGAAGGGTGAGAATGTCTTCGAGTACATCAAGAGTGTGATGAAGTAGGTACTGTACACAAAGCAGAAAACAAGAGTCCAGGGGGTCTGAAGGGGATAATAACTGGGCACTTAACGATATGATGTGATAATGCTTCATCCACTGGACTGTGACAGAATTTACATGACCTGTTGGCGGCCGGCCGGCCGGTGATTTCCCCTGGGGAGCGATACCCCAGGCTAGTGCGGGCGACGGCCACATGACAGCGGCGGGTGTGGGTGGGGTGCTTGCCATAGGTGTGTCTCATGCCACGGTAGGTGTCATAGTGCTGGATGGTGACACTAGTGGGACGTCCAGCATCGGTACGCAGGGCTAGGTCCTCCCTGGACTCCTCGAGAAGGATTCTTCTGACAATTGTCGTGGACACAGGGAGGCGGATGGCAGCTAGGGGAAGGTTGCAGGCAGCTAGGGCCAGGCGATCTGCCTGGTCGTGGCGGATGTGACCAACATGAGCTGGGATCCAAATAAAAGAAACCCTGAGACCAAGAGCATGAGCCTGATGAAGGAGAGAGTAGAGGGAGGCGAAGAGAGGGGAGGGGCGTCGGGTGGGGGGAGGGGCGTCGGGGGGGAAGGGTTGCGAAGTAAGGCAAGGGCAGCTTGAGAATTGCTGATGATTAGACCTGGTAGGTGATGAGAGATAAGGAAGTCAAGGGCAGAGCGTTTAGCAGATAGGTCTCACTGGGTACTGCTGGCCCAGTTGGGAACGCCGTGGGAGGTGGAGAAGACGGGGAAAGCAGAGTTATATAGTAAAGGCAGTGCAAGCAGCTCCCGCCCGGCCGTTACCGAGGACAGAACTGTCAGTGTAGACGCGAATAGGAGGGAAAGGGTAAGAGCGGGCTACGGAGTTAAGGGTTTCAGTGATGGAGAGCTGTGAGGGGATTGGTAAGCGGTCAGAAGCAGTGGCAGAAGGTGTGTAGTGCACAGCAGGAGTCGTACGTGTCTAGGTAGCGGGCAAAGGGTCAGTAGGGATGGGAGTGACAAGATCAGCACGGATGCTGGCGGAATCTCGGCCAGAAAGCTGGAGAGGACAGTTGAGTGCTGAACGAATTCGTTTTAGCCAGGATACCAGGCCTGGCACGTGAGTATCCCGGATCCGATCTAGGTGAGTGGAATCTGAGAGAACGTCAATCAGTCGGGAGGAAAAGGATGAAGTGGGAGACGGAGATGTGGTCAGACACTGTGTGGAAAAGCAGACTCCAAGCAAATGAATGAGATCGGTGATGGGACACATACTGAGTTCATGGAGCATGTTAGCCACTCTGGCAGACCTGGGGCAGCGAAGAATGAGGCGCATCGCCCGATTTTGAACCACTTCAAGTGGTCGGAGCTGTGCTAGGGGGACAAGGGAGAGAGGGATAGCATGATAATCGAGAAGGGAGCGAATATATAACAGGTAAAGTGATCGAGCGACGGGGATGCTAAGCCCATGCGAGTCACAAGTGATTGTGCCAAGGAGTTTAAGTTTGCGGTGAAGGCAGGTGCAGATAGTGGAGACATACTGTAAATCTTCCATCTGAAGTGATTCAGTCGAAGTCATCCTGGAAAAACAGAAAACTGGGAAGATATCGAAAACGGTGCATTTTCATGGAGTACTGAGAGAAATTGACTATCTACCCCACGCACCATCAGTATCTCTTGCTAATTCTTTGGGCCAGGTGTTATTAAAAAAAAAAAAAAGACTTTCACAGCCATAGGGAAATATTAGACCCTAGGTGAAACCCTTAATAGATTTGAGTATTTTTCTGCCATGGCTAACCAAGTCTCATCCTGGAACCTGAAGGTGGGGCAGGCTTACTTTAGGAGAGACTCCATTCGCTATCTTTTAAGGATTTGTACTGCTATAAATTTTGCATCATTGGTTACTGAGATACACTGATACAGAGAATACAACAGTAATATCAATAATCCTGGAACTCTCACTGCTGATTCGTGCTTCTGTATCCGAGGGAGTATTACGTCTAAAAGGTGACTTGAATATACAAACAAATTTCCACTATTAATCCTTTATTCATCTAGTTGCATTCGTATTCATGAATCCGCCTCACCGGACTATATGTACACTCAGATGAATGCTCTATACAGAAAAGGGGTAGCCTAACTGTTTAAACCAAGACTATTGCTCGCTAGGGTGGGAAACGAATCCCGATTTCACAAACGAACTTACGATCCATAGAAAAAAGAAGTAATGAGGGATTTTTTAATTTTTTTAATAGGGACAGGCAAACGAGTGATGAATCAGTCCATGGTCCTTGTACTCCAGCAATACTACTACTACTACTACTACTAACGTTTGAGTTATGAGAGGATTTTTCGTAAGTTTGTCTGTAAATCCGGGTCCTGGGCAGTATTTTTGTTGGTGCAGATTTCGTAACACCTCTTCCCAGTGAATTATCTTACCTCTTGCACCTTAGAATGGGCTCGTATCTCAATGATAAAAATTATGCAGTTATTTTATATATATATTGTATGATATATATATATATATATATATATATATATATATATATATATATATATATATATATATATACTGTATATATCATACAAGAGAATGGCAAATTAAGGTAGATAAATCACCTAAACGGAAGTGCTACGATGTCTCGAGAATCCAACCTACTGACTCAAATTATTTACACTACGTTTCCTGTTGGCTAAGGGAGGCTTAAGCTTGAAAAATATAACCCATCTTTTCCTTGCAATATACCAACTCTCCTGTAAAATATGAGCAGCTTTTCATAAGACTATCAGTATGCAAATTTAGGTAATAGGGACGTATTTCAAGCTAACATCGGAGATTTCGTAAAGTCTCTTCCTAAACGATTTATTTTGCACATTACATCGTCATGAACTTTCATGAATGTCGCTGATGCAAACTGTGTCGATATTAAACAGACGTATATAACAAAACAGACAGTAAAGTGTAATGTGAAAAATAAATCGCAAAGGAAGAAACACTACGAAATCGCCTACACCAACGACACTACTGCCATCAGTACAGTCGTAAGCACAGATTGTACACACTCAATACACCGACGCAAAGCAAGAGGCAAGTCGTACTCAGGGCTTCACACCGAACGATGACCTGTTTTTTGCCACACACGCTCAGGGTGGCCTGTCTAGTCGCCCTGGCCTGTTCAGGCAAAACTGAACGAGCATGGGTTGTTGTGGCCAAGGCTCTTATCCTTGATTGAGGTTGCCTGTACCGACCACATTCAGGCAGCCAGACAGACCGGCCTGAGTGTGTGGAGTTCTTCAGGGCGGTATGACAAAGTTTTGTCGGAGTGCACGAGGAACAGTTCCCATCTTTTACTCATGCTGTTTATAAAAACTATGAACTACCATCAACAATCTATGTTGTGAAACCCATGCCAAGACTTATTTTCAGTCAGAAACAGAGGCAGAGTGAAGAGAAACTTTATGGTTCACGATTATAATAACACCAAACATAGCAATCATCTATACCCTGACTACTCATTGTGCGACAGTATTTACTAAATGCCAAACTCTGTTCCACACCAATAACATATAACTTGAAAGAACAGTAATATCGCCAAGGTAAAACTGCATTTCTATAGATTACAAATCTGTCCTAATCTACAAGGCTTTAGACAGGCACAGAAATCTACCCTGGAATATTTTAAGGCAAGAGTTAAAGCACATACCGATTCCGGGAACAAAGTAAGAGCTCCATCGTCTGATGAAAGTTACATGTAGCCCCACAATACTTCATAAATCTTTAAAGGTAACAAAGTCGGTACCACAGCACACAGGGTGGTCCATATATTGTGACCCCTCTTGCTACTCAGGCACTAACTTCTCGTGTGGAGAAGGGATGACTCAGCCAATCTTACTAATGACTACTTTACCCCATGAAATTAGTGAGCTTCCACGTAATCAGCTGCATAAAAGAGCAGACACAATAAAGCATGAAATGAGGTACGGGTAATTGAAAAATGATGCAGGGTAGAATCTACTAAAGCTGACTGAGCCATACTTGCGGCACTCAAGACTTTCCCAACTGTGACATAAGGAGGTCATGTTGTGTCCACGCCTCTCGAAATGAACACATCTGAAATTTGGCTCTCTTTTGTTCAGTTTTCCCCCAAAGGAAAGAAGGAATACTGATTAGCACCGAGCCATAATATGGCTATATGGCACTGTAGGGGGAGAGGGAAAATAAAGGCCGAAAGAGACACGGAAATGTTAAGAAGAGAGGCAGGACAGAAAAGCAGAAAAGTCAGTAAGGAGAGAAAAACTGGAGACAAAGGGCCCTTTTTAGCCGCCTCCTACAAGAACTGATACCGGGGAAGTATTCCTTCCCCCCCTCCCCAGGAGGTTTTCCCGGAAGAGAACAACTTTTTTTTTTTTTCCAGGCTGCCCGCATTCGGTTGTTTCTTCTTTGTATAAAAATAAATGTGGATCATCCTGTACTTCACTCGCTTGAGGGCAAAGGTTTCTATTGGGTAACTAAAATCATAAAGTACCCAAACGAAGCCCTGCCCTCTTAAAGTTTAATTATGTTAACGACTCGAGTAACTTGTTTCATCCAGCCATGTAGGAAAATAGTTATTAACTGAAAGACTGTCGTATTTTCTTCCAATCCGAGTTCACTTTTACTGTCTAACGAGAATCAGTACACATTAGCTCTAACTGCCAATGTTACTAACACAGGGGAACGAACTGAGTACTCTAGATTCGTTATGACTACAGATTTGGTCAACTTGCCTTTGCATTTTCTGGTACCTCGGCAAAATAATGTAGTTATCCTATGAGAAGTTTAGAAGACATGATCATTAGAAAATGCTAGATAATGTCTTTAAAAAAAAATGTGGATAAAAATAATGGAAGAGAAGAGAAGGAAAGTGAGGGAATGCAGATTTTGTAGCAAAAAGAGCAATGGACATAATAGCAGCAGAAATCAATAGGTACCTCCAAGACTAACGCAAAATAGCAGGAAATAAGCGATTGTTAGAGGTTCCCAGCCAGTAGTAAAAGTTGTCCCATGGAGTAGGAAATCCTCTGACAAAATTTAAGGGAAGCAGGTTGACATTTTGGAGATCAATTTCTTGTTTAAAACATGACTTCCTGTAAACAGGCTACCACAAAACAAGAACAGAACTGAGGGTTATTCATCTACACTCAAAGTTTCCTTGAACAGTCCCCATAAGCAACTAGAGGGGCACTCAGTGGAGCGCATCTCTCCGACAAGGGCAATGTAATTTCCAAACCACTTCATAATGGGTTAAGTTTTCTTATCACTGATTAGAGTTTCACTAAAAATGTTTTCCGGTTCCAGAATCTGTAATATAATACGGATCGGTCCCAAAAGTTAATGGATTGTTCCCTGGGACGCGGGCTATCTGCCCACCAAATTTGGTCCAAATCTCTCACTTAGTTTTTGAGTAGTCCTGCTATCAGACAAACAATTATCAAACAAACAAACAGGGCTTAAAACACATTCTCCTTGTCGGAGAGAATAAAAACAAAGCAAGCGTCCACAGAACTTAACAGTTTTTAGTATAGAACACAACGGTACAATAAAGACGTAAGGCTACAGTGACGAACCTGAAACTGAGGCGATAAAAAAATATATGGATGTGTGAAGATATGTTATCAAATATCCTCGAAAAGCAAATCAGAGAAGTGATCCTGTCAACATTCCACTTGAGATCGATCATCGACCACCCAACCTACGATTTCCATAAAGCCACCTCTTTGGTTTGGAAATTTTAATATCTGGTAAACTACACCTCACGACTCCCTCCCTTAGTCATTGAATTTGATGTAAGAATACACCGCTCACACATATACATAACTCACTAAACTTAAAGCAATATATTCTTGAAGAGCGAACAGTTCTAACTCAACACTGTCTATATTTCACATATATGTCAAGGTATCGTCATACTAGATTCTCACGACAGTGCATGTTCTTCCTTTTCAGTTTCACGTAACCAGAGAAGAGTCTATTCAGGTGCACTTCACGAAAGAGTCTTCTTCCTTTTGTGTGCCTCGTGCCTGATTTTGTGCACGACTGTTTCTTTGGCCCGTCTGTATTCCTTAGATTGTTTGAACGCCACCATCGCTCTCGGTCTATTCTTGTAGATGAACTTGCGGTGGAATTTTGTCCGGTGGGGGTCCCTGCTGGGTAGGTCCTGTGATTCTTCCTCCCCTTCCCCCTCTTCCATCCCCTCTTCTAGCAGCGACAGGTCTATCATCTCGGTGACTGGTGTGAACTTGATACCCTGCAGGTCTGCTGTCTCTCCTTGTGTGGCTACTGAGCTTTGGTTCTCCTCGTCCCTCCTAGCAACGCCTGGAGTTGGGGTCGACTCATCCCTTACATTGGAAGTCTGCACATGAGTCTTCTTTCTTTTTCTTCTCCTTCTCTTCCTCATTTTTCGCTTACAGATTTTTCTGAGGTACCTGTCCTCCTCTGAAATTTCCTCTCTTCCATGTTTTCTCAGTAATCTTCTCTGTTTGTTTCTCCTTCTACCTCTTCCTTTTCTCCTCCCCTTCTGTCCTCTTCTCCTCTTCCCGCTTCCTCTTCCTCTCCACTTCCTCCTGTATCGACGGCATGGGTTCACGGGTATCGAAGCTGGAGTGGTGGAAATAGGGGAACGACTAGCATCTAGCGGTGTGCTTGCCTGTGGTGGGGGTGAGTGTGGTGGCTGTGGTGGTAGTGACGGGGGCGACGGGGTGGTGGTGGGGTGTGAGGTTGCTTTGGTTGGCCGGGACGGGAGGTTGGTTGTGTAGGTTATGTTTGTAGTGGTTGTGCTACGATTACTATCACCATTACTTATACTGTGACTAACATTAAATTCACTATTACTATCACCGCTGCTTATACTGTGATTCAGGTTACTGTGACTGTTATTAAATTCACTATTACTAATATCACTTTCCCTACCTCTACTACTTCTATATACACCACCATTATTAATACTATTAGTGCTATTTGTAACACTTCCGCCGCCACTCGTGTAATTAGTCGTTACCATCCCAGGAAAGAGATGGTGTGGCTGCTTCTCAATGGTCCTCAGTTCCTCCAGTTCATTATCTGCAAATAAAAAAGATTAATTACTGAACGGCACGCAAAATATAAAGATAAAATTGTTCAACCATAGTTCCAAAGACAAATTTAGTGTCAACGGTGTTTGATCTTTGGCTTGTAGCTTTTTTTTTTTCTTTTTTAGTAAATATATTTACCGACCTTTGCCAATCGAATCAATAAATGTATTACTGTACTAAAAACATGTATGCCTAAAGTATATATATGTGGCACTCGAATTTAATATTTATAAACAGTTTAATATATCACGGCAAATTATACCCACGCGTAATTACCATCAGAGATAGGTATCGAATCTTGGCCAAATGGGTTCTCAGTGCTAGCCATAACAGCTGAACTAAGAGAAGTACTGAAGTACTCTTTTACCCGGACTATGTTATAGGTCATTACTTAGATAAATTACAACTGCTTGCATCTAACTAAATGATAGAAATTCACGCCACCTCATTAGATTCCCGTCTGTCTCACCTGGGGTTTGTCTGATGCAGGTACCGAAGAAGTTGATGTAGTGTTGGCTGCAGGCTGAACAGTAGCGAGGACCAACACACGCCTCGCACCCCCGCATCGAGCATTCTGGGGGACAGGGATGGTTAGGGGGGGTGGCATGGTTGGGGTAGGAGGATGGTGAAGGGGGGGTAGTGGGGGTAAGGGGACAAGTGGTATTGTGGGAGGGAGGTGGGATTGTCAGAGAGAGGAGAGAGAGGTGGTGAGGTGGTGCTGAGAAAGGGCAGTAGGTTGTAGAAGCGAGGTGCATTGAGAGGGTGGTGGTGTGAGAGAGAGGTGGTGTTGTGAGTGGATGGTGACTTTGTGTGAGGGGAGTATTGCTTAAGGGTGTTGGTGCTGTGAGAGGGAGGACGTGTTGTGAAAGGGTGGTGATGCTAGAGAGAGGGTGTTGGTGTGAGAGAGAGGTGTTGTGAGAAGATGGTGTTGTGAGAGAGAGATGGTGTTAAGAGGGTGGTGGTGCTGTGAAAGGTGCTTTTTTTTTTTTTTTTAGGTTCTTTATTTACCTTTCAGTACAGCCCCAACTCTCTGGGGAAGACTGTCCCTGAAGGCCAAGCAGGGAAGGGTGCATGAGGAAAACAAAATTGGTATCACAGGGCATAGAAGGTACAGAAGGAATGATCATTACAAGCACAATAATGAACAAAGGTATACAATGATACATACATGGTACAAAGTTGGCACAGTAATTATCATTTTATGTTTTGATTTGAGTGAAGTGGTACATAGAAACACACGTATGTACATACATATGCAATGAGAGGCACATATATGCACACATACATATACGTACATTATAAATCTATACATATACTGTATGTATATATTCATGCACACATGTAACAACAGACATACTGCATGTACAGGATAGGTACGTATGTATAAAGATATGGGTACATATACATATGCAACATGCACATATATATAATACATTCATGTATACACAGACAGGGAGACATATATATACATATACACCCTAAGTGGATACATATACATAGTCACATACACAGGTGGGTAGATGGAGAGAGAGAAAAAAAAACACGATATGCATTATAAAATAACCTCTTGATTCAAAATCCCAGCACTAGGACACTCCATGCATGGTGTTGTATTCTACCATAGCTTAACTTGTAACTTGTCGTTTTCTTTATTTCTATCATTTTCTTTATATCGTGTTGATACACTTGTACATTATCCCACGACTCATGTACACGTTAGGTGCAACTTTGTAATGAGTATCGTCTCTGTTTCTCCCTCTACCTGTGTATGTGACGATGTATATGTATCCATTTAGAGTGTACATGTATATGTCTCCCTGTATATGTTACACGGGATTCGTGTAACCACTGATTTCATGGAATCCCTAGAGAAATTGCGAAATGAGTTTAACTTAGGATTATGGTTTGGTTAATTTAGGCTGCGGTTAAGTTAGGCTGGGATATTCTAGGCTAAGTTTAGATTAGGTTAGGCTAGGTTAGATAGGTTAGGTTACGTTTGTTTAATTTATATACACAACATATTCATATAAATTAACCTAACCTAACCTATCTAACCTAGCCTAACCAAACCTAAATATAAACTAGATTATGCCAGCCTAACCTAACCGCAGCCTACATTAACCTAACCTTAATAAACCCATTCTAATTTAAACTCATTTCATGAATTACCTACGGATTTCATAAAATCGCTGGTTACACAAATTCCCTGTAACATGGCTACGGTATATGTGGATGGCATATATGTGCATGTAACATATGTATATGTATGTACGTCTGCATATCCATCCATCCATCCATCCAACATCCAATCCTACGTTGCCCCATGAGGAGCGTAGAAGCCCGGGGCTAGGCAGTTGGTCCCGACATTTAAAATGAGAGTGACCAGCCTCACTCATCCCTGAGTGGCACTACGTGAGCAATAAACCCCAATCACCCCTTGGATATAAACCTTCACCGGCTCAATCCGACTGGAGCACAATAATTACCCACTAAACATATACCCATATATTTATACATGCGTACTTATCCTGTACATACAGTAGCCTATGTGTGTGGCTACATATGCGTGAACATATACGTATATGTATAGTATGTATGTGTGCATATGTGCCTCTCTCTGCATAAGTATGTACGTATGTGTGTGTTATTGAATCCCTTTGCTCATTCCTTAACTTGTAATGATAATTATTGGATTAACTTTGTACCATGTATGTGTCATTGTATCTCTTTCTTCTTTACTGTGTTTGTATTGTTAATTACTTCTATATCTTTTATGCCATATATGTGTCAATGTAACCCTTTGCTCTCATGCACCCTTCCTTGCTTGGCCTTCAGCGACAGTGTGCCCAGCAGTGTTGAGGCGTGTAGTGAACGGTAAATAAAGAACCTAAATAAAAAATGTTTATAATCCTTCCCGTTCTGCAAGTTTCCTGGATCATTCATATTGGTTTAAATAGTTTTGTGAAAGGCGATCAGATTTTCCAGTCATCTGATAATAACCAGTTGCTGAAAGCTCTCACAGTTTTAACATATTTATAGCTCTTCCATCACTCTCACAGTAAGGATCCATTGCTGGGGGTAATACTTAAAATATATAATTTGCATTGGCTGGTTCCACGATAAATGTATGCTTTACACAGCGCAGCAGAAAGACCTTACCAGTTCAATACGTATTCCTCCAGTTTGTTTTCTGTATTTTTCTGACAGTTTTAACCCCCTTCCACTCCCCCCACCCACCCCCGTTATTTTCATCTCGTTTCTTAAGCCATAGCTGGGATTGTTTCCGGCGTAATGGAAGACTTACTCAAAAGTACTCAAATGTACCCAAATTCATTTACTTTTTTGCTTTTCATTTTTCTTTTTCACTATTTCTATGCGGATGTATGATTTTTCCTGTTGATTATTTTTCTGTTGACATTGCTCCCTTGGTATTATCCATGTCCTTTGTGTTTTACTTTAAAAGCACATCATCATCATCATCATCATCATCATCCCGCCTCTTTTCCTACCCGAACGTGGATGACAAAGCTAAAAAAAAAAATGCAACAAATAATTTATACTCCTATATTACAAACATCATCAACCTGTCATTACAGGCGAAACTAGAAAGCACTCAAAGAGCGCATACCTCCGCCAGTGTCATTGCAGGATCCGAATCCAGATCCGCCCCAAAATTTAATAATTTCTTTCTTGGCCAAACGCCCACCCTTCCACAAGATTTCGTTGAAATTCATTAAGAACTTTTGGAGATATCGTGTGGACAAACAAATAAACAAGCAGAAAAACTTAGGTGAATACATAACCTCCTCCAATTTCGTTGGAGGAGATAAAAAATACTATTTCTGGCATTCTCGATTCTGCCAGAACTCCCGATTTCATTTTCTTTTGCCTTGTGGTCAAGGTACTTCGTTATCTCACTGCACGTGTGGGTTATCCTAATCATCCAGCAGTAGGCTACTACTCTTTTCCTTATCTACATTACTGTATGATAAAGATATATTCTTTTTTCATCTGACACTTTGCTTCTTGTTTGTGTGCATGGAAAAGTTTGGAAGGAATGAGAGAGTGTTTTTGATCGGTGATATGAATGGTAAAGTTGGTAATGTGAAGGTGGATGGAATAGTTGGTGAGTGGGGTGTGCCTGCTGAGATAGATGAGAATGGGAGTGCGTTAGTGGACATCTGTGCTGGGAGGGGGTTGGTAATAGCCAATACCCTCTACAGGCATAAAATGATCCACAGGTATA
The DNA here is from genome assembly GCF_032717465.1 of Coenobita brevimanus. Taxonomy (NCBI): domain Eukaryota; kingdom Metazoa; phylum Arthropoda; class Malacostraca; order Decapoda; family Coenobitidae; genus Coenobita; species Coenobita brevimanus. Next base: position 6,494,877 of record NC_136996.1, on the reverse strand, counting down.
CATGGCGAGTGATGAGAAGGGTGGGTGGTGAACTGAATGAAAGGAAGGCAATGATTGATTATGTGTGTGTGGATGAAAGGATGCGAAGATGTATATTGGATGCAAGAGTTTATAGAGGTTGGGGGAGTGGCCTTTCTGACCACTACTTGGTGGTGGCCAGAATTAGGATGCAAGTAAGATGGAGGAATAGAAGAAGGGAAAGACGAGAGGAAGGAGTAGTTGCAAGGAGAGTGGAAAGGTTACAAGAGGATGAGAAAAAGGCAGAGTATAAGAGAGAAGTGGAGGAACGATTGGGCAAATATGAATTGGAGCAGATGGGAGACGTGGAAGGTGTGTGTAAGATATTTACAGAAGAAATATGTGCAGCATGTGATGTGGTGTGTGGAAGGAAGAGAAGACGGAGGGGGTGCAAGGAACAGCGTGGTGGACTGAAGAGGTGAAACAGGCTGTGGCACAAAAGAAGAAAGCATACAATGAATGGATGAGAAATAGGGGCGTGGAAGAAGTTGAGAGGCAGAAGAGAGAGTTATATGTGGAAAGGAAGAGAGAGGTGAAAAGATTAGTAAGAGAGAGTAAGAAGAGAGTGGATCAGGAATTTGGAAGGAATTTGAGTGTAAAGTGGAGGGACTGTAAGAAAATGTTCTGGAGAGAAGTGAAAAGAGTAAGACAGGGTGGAAGTGAAGTTAGCAGGGAGTGAAAGATAAACATGGTAGATTACTAGTGGAGAAGGGAGAAAAAGTGAGCAGATGGAGAGAACACTTTAAGGAATTGTTGAACGTAGAGGATGGAAGTAATGCGAGTATAAGTGGCTGGGGAATGGCTGGGAGAAGGAGGGAGGTGAGAAGACAGGTAGAAATCAGTAGGATAGAGGTTGTGGAAGCAATGAAGAAAGTTAAATCGGGGAAAGCCCCAGGAATTGATGGAGTGTGTGGTGAGATGCTGAAGCATGGGGGAGAGATAGTAGTAGAATGGATGTGGAAGATGTGCAGATTGGCCTGGGAGGAAGGTAGAGTCCCGGAGGATTGGAAGTCAGGTATAATTATTCCCTTGTACAAAGGAAAAGGGGAAAAAGAAGTGTGTGGTAATCATAGGGGCATTTGTCTTCTTAGTATAATAGGAAAAGTGTATGGTAGGATACTTATAGACAGAGTTAGAGAAAGAACAGAGAAATTAGTTGGAGAAGAACAGGGAGGCTTTAGGAAGGGAAGAGGTTGTGTAGATCAGATATTCATTCTTAGATCTTTAGTGGAAAAGTTTCTAGAGAAGGGAAAGAAGTTGTATGCGGCTTTCATGGATTTGGAGAAAGCATATGACAGGGTGGATAGACAAGGATTGTGGAAAGTGTTAAGAATATATGGAGTAGATGGGAAGTTGTTGAATGCTGTGAAGAGTATGTATGATGGTGCTAAGGCTGCAGTGCGTGTGGATGGTGAACTAAGTGAATTTTTCTCTTTGAAAGTTGGTTTGAAACAGGGATGTGTCATGTCTCCATGGTTGTTCAATCTGTACATGGATGGGGTAATAAAAGAGGTACAAGGTAGGGTAGTGGATGTTGGAGTGGCCCTGGTGAGAGAGGATAGTGTTTGGAAACTCCCTGTACTGTTGTTTGCAGATGATACTGTGTTGTTGAGTGAAGATGAAGGGGAGCTGCAAGGCTTGGTGGATGAGTTTGAGAGAGTGTGTAAGAAACGGAACCTAAAGGTGAATGTAGGGAAGAGTAAAGTGATGGTCTTTGAGAGAGGTGAAGTCAGTGAATGTATAGCGAGGTTGGATGGTGAGGAATTGGAAAATGTGAGTACGTTTAAGTATTTGGGTAGTGTGATGAGTAAGGATGGAGGTTTGGAGGGTGAAGTGCTTGAAAGGGTACAGCAGGGAAGAAAGGTTGCTGGTTCCTTGAAAGCAGTGATAAGAAACAGGGAAGTGAGCATGGAAGTAAAAAAGTTACTACATGACAGTATTGTGATACCAACTCTAACGTACGGAAGTGAAGCTTGGACGTTGTTGGAAGGACACAAGTCAAGAGTGAGAGCAGTGGAAATGAGTTATTTAAGAGGAGCTTGTGGAGTCACGTGGAGAGACAGGCTGACGAATGAGGATATAAAGGAGCGTTGTGGTGTTGATGTGGATGTGATAGGAAGCGTTGTGAGGAACACACTGAGGTGGTTTGGCCATGTGGAGAGGATGGAGGGTGAAAGACTGACGAAGAGAGTGTATGTGAGTGAGGTGGAGGGTGGAAGAGGGAGGGGGAGACCGAGGATGAGATGGAGGGATGGGGTGGAGAGGTATATGAGAGAGGGGGGTGTGAGTTGGGAGCAGGGTAGTGAAATGGCGGGGGACAGGGCGACTTGGAGGCGATTTGTTTGTGGCCACCCCAAACGGGATTGAGGCGTCTGGCAATAGATAGATAGATAGACTTTGCTTCTTTCCTTTCATCTGCTCCTAATCATGCGCTCGGTGAATTTGTAAAGCTATAGGTTTCTGATCTGTGAGCCAGGATAGAGGAATACTAATCATATCCTTGTCTTATTTAGACGGAAGCAATTTCCTGCTCATGGATGGTGGGTTTATTAAATGCCTTCCACCTCATTCTTTTTCTTATTTAGCTTTGGCTAACACTAATTTAAAAAAAATGCCTGCTCATAGTGTGTATGTGTATGTATGTGTGTATGTGTTTACACACACACACACACACACACAAACACACACACACACACACATATATATATATATATATATATATATATATATATATATATATATATATATATATATATATATATATATAAAGATGGACGAGGAAAGGAGACGGCAGAATCTTGTCTTGTCTAGTTTTTCGTGCAAAAACAGATGTAAGTTACGAAAGGGAATCGAATGTAAATGTATTCGAGATTCCCACTTCAAATGTCCAGTGTTACGGTGACAGTTTGAGTCTTTATTAGGGTACAGGATAAACAGCCTACATGACGCTGCTCCTCGTGCAGTGCGTAGAGGGTTAGCGGGAACTATGGCTAACGAATTAACAGTATTCATTTTCCTACTTTAGCTAAACTTTTCTTATCAACCCCAGACTTACTAACTGGTAGAGAACCCACTGCGATTCATTTTGAGCTAGTAGAATCGAATATGTTTTCTCCCATATAATTACCATGCTAATCCTAACGCATTATTGATTTTCCTAATTTACTATCTTCATCTCAGTTTATTAATATTCTTACTTTAATCAGCCTGCGTACATCAGCATCTAACCTCGCCTTTCCCACTTGTACAGAACCAGTTACTCCTCTTCTTGAGTTTGCAGAATCCTAAAATCTATCTATCTATCTATCTATAGCCCGACGCCCTAATGCCGCAAAGGGTGGCCGCAGACAAAACGCCTCCAAGTCACTCTGTCACCCACCATTTGACTCCCCTCCCCCCAACTCACCCCCCCCTCCCTCATATACCTCTCAACTCCATCCCTCCACCTCATCCTCGGTCTACCCCTCCCTCTCCCTCCCTCCACCTCACCTACATACACCCTCTTAGTCAGTCTTTCATTCTCCATCCTCTCCTAAAATCAATACCTACATTCTAGTCCAAATTCGTACTCCTACTTTAACCACCTCAATTTTATCAGTCAATAATTCGACTTTATTCGCTTATACACACTGCGCTATTTCTTCAGCTTAAAGACTCGCAAAATTTGTATCCCCACCCTAGGACAAAATTCGTTCTCTTACTGGAAACCTAAAATTTTATCATCACCGTAGTAGATAATTTGATCTCCTACTCTAACCAGCCTACAGTATTTATAACCTTACTCTTACCATTCTTACTCCCATCAATCTACAGTATTGATATTCTTACCCTAACCAATCTACAGTCTTTATATCAGTCCCTAACCACCGCCTTACTCACTGGTACAAAACCCACTGCGCTTCCTCTTGAGTTTGTAGAATCCGCGAGGACATGAACGCGAACAGGACGCCTTCTGCCTCACGCCGTCCCTGTGCAACACCAGGAAGAAGGGCGGCTTGCACGAGAGACACCCGTTGAGCGGCGAGCAGCGAGTACACCCGTAAGAGCACCCCATGTCCACCACAACACCTGCACGGAAGAAGGAAAGGAAGAGTTAGGTCAGGGGAAATATACAGATCTTTACCATATACATGCTATCATTCGCTCAATATTCACCACAACACCTGCATGAAAGTTAGGTCACGGGAAATATGAGAATCTTTCTCATGTGAGAAACTCTTCCATGCGCTCCTTATTCACCACAACACCTTAACGAAAATTAGGTGACGCGAAATATTAAAATTCTGTCATATACTCCATGTCCACCAAAACATGTGCACGAGAAAAGAAGAGTTAGGTCACGGTTAATATAAAAATCACCACATATCACCTCCACGGAAAAAAAAAGAAGAGTCAGGTCAAGTGTAAGTAAAATACAGTAAAGAATCCATTTATCAAGGAACTTCAAAACTTATCACTAGATCTGTCTTACAGGCGTATCAGCACAACACATACATACCACAACACATGCACATAACAAGGATATGAATCGCTTAACATGAAATACTGAAAGCGCCGTATTACCATTATCCATTGATTATCCATTTTTTTTTTTTTTTGTCCCATCAAGAGCGTAGGGTCCCGGGGCTTGTCTAGTTAGTCACAACGTTAAAAGCAAGGTTGACCAGCCTCACTTTCCCCTGAGTGGAACTATGTAACCAATAAATCCCAACCACCCCTCCGACGTTAATCTTTAAGGGCCCCATCCCGTTAAGGAGCCTTAACTCACTAAACCACCAGGGGTAGTTTGAATATATGGTTATCACTGGATGTAATAAACTGTTTTCTGGATTACAAGAAGCAGTTTGGTTGGCACTCAATGTAAAGTCAACCTAAGGGTGCACAACATCGAGTGAGTGGATGGTGAACCTCCCCATCAACCACTGAATTATTTATCTTACACTCCATGTCCACCACAACACTTGCTCAGGACGAAGAAAATAATCAAGTAATAAGGAATATGCACATCTCTATTGCCCAAAAGCACTTAGCTACCCAGTAACTTCAGCTCTTGTTAAATTTCATCTTTTATTTCTAGGATTTTTTTTGCACATAACAAAGAATATTCAGCTGTAAAGTGTGCCTAAGGGAGCTAAAGATTAATCCGCACAATCCAATTATTTAATATATATTCTTGTTATTTCCAGATGATTTTATTCAGCTTAGGAGACTTTTCGGACTGGAGGCGTTAGATGTAGCATTCATTACCGTCTACACTTCAGGAGATTTTCGGTGTGTTCTGGTGGTAGCAAAAATGCAATAATTATCGCGTCATCTGATTCGAGGAGTTAATGGAACTAGGGGAAGCAACAGGAGCTTTTTCGCCAAATGAGAGAAAATTATATTAATTCAAAGAGAGAGAAGAGGTGAGTATGCGTTTGTGTAGATAACTTGTGTGAAAGAAAATACAGTTTGATGTGTGTGTGTGTGTGTGTGTGTGTGTGTGTGTGTGTGTGTGTGTGTGTGTGTGTGTTTGAGAGAGAGAGAGAGAGAGAGAGAGAGAGAGAGAGAGAGAGAGAGAGAGAGAGAGAGAGAGAGAGAGAGAGAGAGAGATGGTGCAATGCAGAACGAAATCTCTGACACAAATTCTGATAAAAAGCTAAACTCAAATTATCAAAACCTCCATCATGCAATAGATGCTCCCTCGTGTACCAACTTCCACCACCCAATCCAGACTTCACGCACTTCCAACCAAGAACGACATTTTTCATTCTATTTTTGCTGTTCTCAGACTAAAATACTCAGCTTTGGTAAGATTTTAAGGAAACTTACACCATACGTAACCTCTCCTGTTCGAAGGGTGCCTCCTAATTCAACTGAAATTGTATAGAGGTTCGTTCGTATCGTTCGTATTGTTTAAAAGGTTCCAGTATACTTGCATGAGTCGGCCTCGGTCACCTAATGGTTGCTGTTCATGTTGCTCGATCTCTAGCACGATCTCTGTTTTGTCCCTTATCCCTGACGTGACAAGGTATCGCTTCGTCCCAAGTCTTTTTCGGCCTGCCTTTCACAGCTCCACCCTCAGCATTCACTCCCCTCACCTTCCGCACCCAGTTGTCATCGTGCGACCTCTCCACATACCTAAACCATCTTAGTCTGTCCCTTCTCATCACAATGCTAATGATGACGAGTTGACATAGATTTCATTTGTTTCCTTTTAGCTGATTCTCATAAAATATTAAAATTATCTTGCAGCAGCAAAACTGAAGAGTTAATTATTAAGGATAAAATTACCCGTGTTATTGTCATCTGGGGGGACATAGTGGTCAAGAGGTAGAGGAGTGGCCTGATGATGATAAAATAATGAGATCAGCACCGATTGGGGCAGGGTAAAGTCTGAAGATCTGATTGTCATGAAAACAGAGTCTGCTAATCATCTACACGACTCAACGACATGCCATATCCACCATCCCCTCAATTCCTTCTCATGGATCATTTTAAGCAGTCCTGGTATATTTCACTTCTCAGTTCAGTAATGGTATCCAGTTACTGACAAATTTGAATTTGATATCACCATATTCACTGCATCTCCACAAGGTCTCACTGACACGTCACGAACCCCTCCCTTCCCACTGCCATACTACCAAATCCTAACGTATTGTCCCTAGCGTTCCACAGTCATCATGGTGTGTATTTGGTCAAGTGCCAGAGCGACAGTGAGGTTTGTAGTGATTTATTCCTCTTCTGGTATGCAGTAGGCACACTGAAAAAGGCCCGCTATCCTGTCAGTCGCACATAAGAACTGAAAACTGTAAACACCAACTGCTAGAACTGGGGAAGAATATTGGACCTGTGGGAAGGGAAAGATTGGTCTGCCTCCTCCATAAGACACATGGCATCTACAATAGTATTAGATGAGGGGACTTTAGGGCTCTTCAGTTAATGGTCTTTGTGTGGTGTGTTGTAGGAGAGTAATTTTGCGTGGTGCTGTGTAAGAGAGTAGTATGGCATGTTACGTGGTGTGGTGTGGTGTGGTGTGGTGTGGTGTGGTTTGCTAGTCTAGGGGGAATGAAGCAACTCGAGTCCTAAGATTGTTAATGAGAGATAGACTAACAAAATCGCTCTTAGATATGTTCTCTCTCTCTCTCTCTCTCTCTCTCTCTCTCTCCCTCACACACACACACACACACACACACACACACACACACACACACCTCAATGGGTGGTCCCACAGACAAGTCTCCCTAGCAGAAGCCATCACTTCCCCCCTCCAGCCCCCCCCCTCCCTCCCTTAGAATTCACTGCACGTACACCCCGCCACTGCAAGAGGGGCCACCATTATCTGCTTATCTAGCTATATATCTATTGCCTGACGCCGGATCCTGTGAAGGGTGGCCTCTGCAGATGGACAGTAACGACCCTTCTTACCCACGACACGCCTCCCTCTCTTCCATACTCAGCACCTTGGGTCGTATTTTCGTCAGCTAAGGATGACTTGCTCTAACTTGGCCTATACTCTTCTTACTCTAACTTGGCCTAAAATTCCCATCTCCTCATCTTCAGTGCTGCGTTCTAAGAATTGACTAACACAAGATTATGCTGCTATTCACAAAAGAAATGCTATGGAAAATATGTAGAGCGTGAACATTGTCAATTTCTGTCTTAGAGCTGCAAAGGACGAATATCTGAGTCGAGCTAAAGTAACAACATTATAGCTCCTTCTCCTACAACGTTCAGGTCTCCATAAAACACGTAAATATTATCTTGTGTGAGAATAAATAAAGAATACAGAGAACACAGAAGAGAATAATGTATAATATGCAAAATACCTGTGTGTGTGTGTGTGTGTGTGTGTGTGTGTGTGTGTGTGTGTGTGTGTGTGTGTGTGTGTGTGTGTGTGTGTGTGTGTGTGTGTGTGTGTGTGTGTGTGTGTGTGTGTGTGTGTGTGTGTGTGTGTGTGAGAGAGAGAGAGAGAGAGAGAGAGATGGGGGGTATCATAGTGTCTCCAAATCCTAGGACAATAAGACCCTAAACAATTTGGCTGTGAATTTCCTATCATAATAAGCTCAAGAAATTCCTAGGTCACCTAAAATGTTAAAACCATCAAGATTCGCGTTCTGGCCAGGAAAGAACTTTGTATCTTATTCCAGCTAACAACAGACGATTTTATTAAGCTCACAGGAACCCACCGTAGATAAGGGTTAATCTCCGGAGAGTATGTAAGGAAGGGTTCTTGGAGCAGGAAACCCGAGCCACCAGACCTCAGACTATTGTATCTATCTCTCTTATTCCTGTTGTGAAGGTCAGAATTAAGCGTCAGTCGGTGGTAGATGAACTGGTCTTGATATACGGGCGGAGGGTGTGACGGCAGAGTGCTTAGAGGGGTTGTGGAAGGCACGGGCGAGACTTCAAATCCCACCTGCTGTAGTGAGTAGTTTGTGTTGTTGACATCACCTGAATACTTTTTCACGACTCATGGTAGTGGAGAAGGATGCTTTCACGTGGAAGCACCGTAATGACCGGGTGACTCCTCTCCTCAGTTATAGAAACGTCCCTCAACTCCCTCCCAGTTCTCAGAAACGACTGTGGACTGCAGAAGGAGGACAACTACAGTCTGCAGTCCATTTGGTTCATATATCGGATGAACCTAGGGCTACAACAACAGCAGCAGCAACAACAAAAACAACTACTGCTGCTGATGATACTGATGCTACAGTATTACCACTACTACTACTGCTACTTCGCTAGCTACACCGACACGTCACACAATCACATGAATGCCATATGATATAGGACTACAGTCAAACGATGCTCTTCACCTTAGGAAAGATCCCATGTACTGAAGTTGTTGATGGAAACTGCTTCTAATCTCCTCACCCGCAAGCTAAGATTGTTCGGTGGTAGCAAGGGAAAAACAACATATTACGAGTTCGTCCTTAATCCAGTCCCGAACGTGATAAAACCGCACCTAAGACAGTATACAGGCAGTGGATATTAGTGCGTAATTGGTGACAGAGTGGCGTTTAACTTAGGGTAGTTGGCTACTATACTCATTGTACTATATCTTGGCTTAAAATTACCATCTTCCCATCTTCAGCGTTGAGTCGTCACTATTAACACAAGAATATGATACTAGACACGGTGCATGTGTTATTGTCATTTTCGAACATTGAAGGACGTGAAATAAGTCGCAAAAGCACAAAAATTACAGCCAAGTTAAGGTGAACAAAGTATAGACTCCAAGGACGGGCTTGCTATCCAGTGTCCAGGCTCAAATAATAAACACCTTCAGTCACACAACGCCATAGTTCTTTCTCATTTTTGTTACTACGAGATGATTGTATTCAACTTACAGGATAACTCTCGTAGTGAAGATGTTAAAGGAGGCTCTGTCTAACCCTTTATACCCCTCATGTCTGAAAGTTTCTTCTAAGCTGAAAAAAGTCGTCTGGAGATAGCGAGAATACATTGTAGACCATCATAATGAAGCAGTTTATTGGTGACATGCGAGTGCAGCGTGTTTGTGTGTGTGTGTGTGTGTGTGTGTGTGTGTGTGTGTGTGTGTGTGTGTGTGTGTGTGTGTGTGTGTGTGTGTGTGTGTGTGTGTGTGTGTGTGTGTGTGTGTAAGTTTTTTTGCTAGTCCACAGCGACTCCCTGATCCTTATAGCACTTCCATTACCTTCCTCCCTGACGCATCGTATCAGATAGAATCGTCCAGCGACAGAGAAACAGCTACATAAGGACTAATACCCAGACGCAGAAAAGAAGTAAAGGAGGTAAAATATTATGCAAACTTTTGTCCCCAACTATACCAACCTCAAATATATATATATAATGAAAAAAATATACGAATCTTAGACTCGTATGCAAATGAAGGGTGGCAGCGGCGATGGGGATCAAGACTGATGAATGGATAAGCCAGGTGGGTGAGATGGATGGGCCAACTGAGCGGACAGGAACCATTTTTTTTTTAGCATAACCTTAAATCAGGTTATGTGTGTGTGTGTGTGTGTGTGTGTGTGTGTGTGTGTGTGTGTGTGTGTGTGTGTGTGTGTGTGTGTTCTTGTTGGTTACAGACAATTTTATTCTGCTTAGGAGGGGGGAAGAGGGAGGGGGAGGCCGAGGATGAGATGGAGGGATGGGGTGGAGAGGTATATGAGAGAGGGGGGTGTGAGTTGGGAGCAGGGCAGTGAAATGGCGGGGGACAGGGCGACTTGGAGGCGATTTGTTTGTGGCCACCCCAAACGGGATTGAGGCGTCTGGCAATAGATAGATAGATAGAGAGGTTTTTCGAACTGGACGAGTTAGATACAGTCTCCATTATCTCTTTCAGTGTAAGGGTGTTCTGCCAAACTGAATAAACTCGTCCGGTGAAAGGAAGAATAACAGAAAATACATCATCGGCAGCAGATAGTGTCTCATTTTAATTTATTCTTGCTAATTTCAGACGATAATATTTAAATTACGAAAGATATATCGAATTAAAGGAAAAAAAGTTATGTCCACTTCAGTTCACAGTTTCTTTTACACTGAACAAAATCATGTGAAAATAGCTATAATAATAATAATAATAATAAAAAAAAAGGACGAGAACTGAAGGAGATAAAACATTCAGCTTGAATGACAGGGGATGGACAGGCAAAGCTTTCAGTATATATCTCAAATGTCACGCCGTTAGTGACAGAATCAATTATTTATTCAGGTATTTGGCCAAAGTTCAGCCGATATTATGTTCAGTATGTCAGCCAGCCTAGTGCACATAGTTAAGCTCATCTGACAGTAATCTGACTTGGTGGTAAACTAACGTGGGCTCATCAGCTTCAGGCACAAGTTTTACATCACATCCCGTGGCGGTGTGGCTGACATAATGTGCCGTTCCTGCAGGCCCACATTGCCCCACACCAGGGCCCTCTCATGTTGCACCAAAGCTGGGCAGGGCAGGGCAAGGCAAGGCACGGGAGGGCAAGACAAGGAAAAGCAAGGGAGGGCAGGCCAGACGTCGGAGGGTAGGGCAGGGCACCCATATAGCAGCACACGCTCACCCGTCTTCTGTTCAGCACTCTGTTGCAAGAGCTGATTGTCTCCTGCCAGTTCTTCATGTTTGCCCGCTGGTGAATTTTTGCAACTTCCTTACCCCGTATAACCTCTAGTCTTTTTAATGCAATGTGTAATGTGCCAAGGTATCTTGAAAATAAAACAAAAGAATCTTGACTTTGGATCTCCTTAATAGAATTTCCCTGGGAAAAGTATCCGGTTTGCTGGCTTCCAGCCTTTGGTTCTTCCTTTCTGCATAAAAAATGCAAAGGGCAAGATGGGGTTGAAAGATAACAAGACATGGCAGGGCGGGTGAGAGGAGGACAGGCAGGGAAGGGCAAGGCAGAAGAGAACAGGGTCAGCCAGGGTACGAGAGGGATGGGCAGGGTAGGGCATAGAGGAAGAGAAGGGCAAGGCGGGAGAGAGCAGAGTCATCCAAAGCAGGGTCAGCCAGAGCACGGCAGGGATGGGCAGGGAAGGGCATGGAGGAAGGGCAGAGAAAGGCAGGGCGGGGCAGGACAGGGCATTGCAAGGCAGGGTAGGGTTAAACAGGATAGAACACAGCAATATAAGGCAGGGCAGGGCATTACATGGTATGGCAAGGGCAGGGGGCCAGGGCAAGGCAGGGCAAAAAAAAAAAAAAAAAGGCAGGACAGGACAGGACAAACAAAGACAGGGTAGGGGTACGAGAGGAAGACAGGACAGGGCAGGGCAGGGCAGGGCCGGGCATGACAGAAGAGGACAGGACATAGCAAGACAGGACAGGGAGGGGAGAGCAGGGCAGGACAGAACACAGCAAGACGGGCAGGACAGGGCGGCTGATGAGCTAGAATGACAGTGTAGGTTCGTGTGGAGGTGGAGGTGGGCGTGATAGCTGAAGATATACTGCACAAAAAAAAAAAAATACTACACACACTCTTTGCCATGCATGTTGTTGCGTAGAATATGACCTGTTCCTGTGTGTGTGTGTGTGTGTGTGTGTGTGTGTGTGTGTGTGTGTGTGTGTGCACTTCCGTGTGCGTGGGTATCTAAGCAAACACGATCAGGAGCAATCAAGTTTAATGCCATACGTGTGTGTAATTATCCACGCGTGCAAAAGTACATGCAAATTGTGGTTCGTCTCTGTTTTACCTTACCAAGAAACACGCACCCTTTAGTAAATCCTTCGTGACCTCTTATTCCACGATACCTACCAACCTACTTACCTATGTCCCTACTTATTCTCTCTCTCTCTCTCTCTCTCTCTCTCATTTACAGCTGAGTATTTTCCCTCTCACTGTCTGCCTCGATAGGGTCTAGTTTATAAAAATGAGAGACTTATAAGCATGTGCTGCTGCCTGTACTAAGAGAAGACATTTTTTATCCTAGATGTCTGGAAAACTAATGATAAAGGGAAAAAAATGAAGACGCCCCTTGGAAAGAACAGAAGGCTCAATATTAATGCCTCTCAGCTACACAAATCAGGTTTTAAACGCACGCTTTCTCTTGAATAGGACTTGCAATAGACAATTTTACAGGTAGGTCCCCAGTGGTTCTGCTGGGGAAGAATTGAACTTAGGTTTTGTCAGTTGTGAGATGAACACACTAACCCATTCACCACCACCACCCCTCCCCCCACAATTCACAATCCCCTCTCCCCTCCCTACCATTCACCACTACCCTCTGACAAGCTGAATGCTACCCCAGGCCCTCTGAGGTCCCCCATTCCTCATTTTCCCCGCTCTCTCATTATCCACGCATTTTCTCCCCACTCGGTACGCCACATTACCTGCCTGTTCCCTGTGCGCTCACCTTCAGCCCCCTGCGCAGGTTTCAATTACGGCAATGACCCCCTCGCGTGACTCAGGCAGCTCAAATCCCCGCTAGGAGGTGAGGAAATAATTGCTACTCCGTCCGGGATAATTCACGGGCGAGGAGGGGCGGTTTACAAGAATCGAGCCTGAAACTACCCTGGATTTCTGGAAGGTTACGAGTGAGTGTGAGAGATCAAGGAGCTTACTGGGAAAAGCTCTATAAAGTTATCTGTGTGTTTTAGTAGTATGAAGCTTCTGAAATTATGAAAAGTTACACCTGAGATTATGGAAAGTTACGGGGAATACTTACAGGTTGAGTTTACTGGAGAAAACCCCGTAGACTTATTTGTGTATTATAACAGTGTAAGACCTCTGAGATAATATAGTTACAAACAAAACCTACAGATCAAGGACTATACTAGCCCGATCCCTTTAAAATCATTTGTTTATATACTTACTGGACCGATCTCTCTAAATTTTGTGTGTGTATTAATAACAAAAGACCTTTGGGTTTGTGAAGAGTTACGAAGAATATCTGTAAATCAAGGTTACTCGACGAAGCTCTCTAAAATTATTTGTGTATTTGTAATTATAAAAAGTTATGGTAAATACTTATAGATCGAGGAGATTACTGGGCAAAGCTCTCGATGACGTTAGGTGCTTAATGGAACTACAAGACCTCTGCAATTTTAAGTTAGGAAAGATTGTTAGAAATTAGGGAGCTTAATGGAGGAAGCTTTATAGGTTATGAGTGTACATTAGAAGAATAGGACCTTTGGGATTTTGTAAAGTTGTAGACCAAGGAATTACTAGACTAAGTTTCCTTGTTTATGAGTTTACACTGAAACTAAAAAATCTGACTGTTAGAAGGTTACGAGCGATGGTTAGAGTTAGCTTACTGGATAAAGTTCACTGGGTTATGGGTGTATTATTGAAGCACATGACCCCTGACATTTTGTAAAGTTAGGAGCGTTTGTTAAAGACCTAGGAGCCTAGTTATGGGTGAAGCTTAGAACTGAAATTACAGTGGATTCCCGAAAGGTTAAGCGAGGTTGTTGATCAAGGAACTTACTGCAGTGAGTTTGTTTCCACTCGACAATGATCTACTGTATAACAACTTTCATTCCAGCTAATGATCAAGGGTAGTATTTCTGGAGGGAAGATTAACTAGTAACCAAGGAGACTCATCCCTGCCTCATAACCATCAGTCATATGCTTGCCCAATCTGAAGTGTGTGAGGACTGCAAAACCGAACGAACAATGTGGTAGTGAGCGCTAACTTAGGATGGAGTTTGGAAGAAAGTATTTTGTTTCAAGAGTGGCCTAAAGTTTAAACTCAATTCGTTCCTCACATCTGTTAAACCCACAAATGGTCGTTCAAGCCTACGACTGAAAGGCTCATCGAATTTCATGCAACACAGAATTTAACTTACGGAAGGGATTCATCTCTGTCATAAAAAAACAAACAAACCGACTGTGGACGAGCCTTTGTATGTTAAGAGCGTATATTAGAGGTGCAAAACTTTTGAGATTTTGGAGAGTTACGAGCGATTACTAAGGATCAAGGAGCATACTGGAGAAGGCTTTTCATATAATAGGTGTATATTTGTCCTAACACTACCGAGGATTCCTGCAAAGTTACAAGGAATTATCCGGTGATCAAGGAGCTTACTGGACAAAGCTCTCTAGATTATGAAGCTGTGAGTATACATCAGAACTGAAAGACCTTTGTATATTATTAATGTTGTTTGCGGATATTAGGAATCACGGAAATACTAGACTAAGCTATCTTGATTATCTGTGTACATTGGAGCTAAAAGATATGAGATACTTGGAAGGTTAGGAGCAATGGTTACAGATCAAGGAGCTTACTGAAGAAAGCTCTATGCGTCAAGGGTACATTATAGAAGAGCATTTTAGAAGAGCATGAGACACTGCAACCCGATGGCAAAGGGCAAAGAAACATGAAGGTGATTTGTTTGTTGCCACCCTTTATAGCCCAGGAGCATTAAGGAGACAACTGGAAAAAAATTAAGCGATTAAAACGTCTGGCTGTACAGTATACAGGCAGATACATAAATAACAACTCTGAAATTTTGGAAAAGTGTGAGCAGCTTTTAAAGAGCCAAATCCACCATGGCTTAATGGAAGGTTAATAGCGACGGTCGGAAATCAAAGAGCTTACTAGAAAAAGCTCCTCTGGTTATTGGTGTGCTTTAGGATCAAAAGGTCGTTGAGATTTTGAAAAAGTTACACGCAACTACGACTTTGAGATACTTGAAAGGCTACCAGCGACTGATAAGCTGATGAGAGAAAGCTGTTTAGGTTAAGGGTGTATGCAGGATGACGAGTGGATATTAAGTACGTTCAAAGGCAACACTCCGTAGATTACGAGTGTATACTAGAAAAGTGAATGGAATGTTATGAGCAGTCGTTAATGATTTAGGAGTGTAGGTAAGGGTGAATACTGGAGAGAAGAAAAATCTGAACGTCTGAAGGGTTATCTGTGAGTGTTATAAATGCAGGAACTTACTCGGCAAAGCCCTCTAGGCTATGAGGCAACTAATCAAATTTTATCGGATTTTGAAGAGTTACGAGCAATTATTTAATTCCAAGGAGCTGGCTGGACAGAAATCTTTATGTTATGAGCGTCCACTGGAACTAAACGACCTTTAGTGATTTTGGAAATATACTAGCGACTGAGAAAACATGTGCTTACCAACCCGCCTCGCACTCATCAGTGTTACTACACAGAACCTGTTCCTTAACTGCCTTCTTGCATGAACAACTTGTTGAGTTTTATCTCTCTGTCTTGCTATATCTGCCTATTTATATCTTATGTTTTTGTATTAATCAGTTTTATGATCTATCTATCTATCTATCTATCTATCTATATATATATATATATATATATATATGTTTCCTCAAATCCATACTTCTACCTTGCTTTTTCACACGTTCATTTAAAATACAAAACTCTATCCTTGGCCTCCCATACATCCTCTTACTTTGAGCTCACTCGCATATGCTTTATTCTTCACCATAGTTATATCTGTTCTCTCTATATGACATCTTATAAGCCCACTCTTGTCTATCCTTTAACTTCCTTAACATTTTTTATGGATTTGAGTATATTTTTCTAACTAATTACATCATTATCATCATCATCATCACATCGTTTGCGGGTCTCAGTAGTTTATCCTTGCCAATTTACATCACAATCATCATAATCTTCATCATCATTATCATCATCATCATCATCATCATCATCATCCTATTCCCCACTAATGCATGTGGTGTGGAAGATTCATGTATATAAGCAAGAAATTATAAAAGCCCGAGGACTTTATAATACACACACACACACACACACACACACACACACACACACACACACACACACACACATATATATATATATATATATATATATATATATATATATATAAAATACCCAGTGAAACTGGCCACATATCCAGTCACTCAGCATGCAGGCCTTTGAAGTTCTCCATCCCGTCTTCCAAACGATTCACACAAAATAGCGTTTCATAATATCGCCAAAAACACTCCAAAAACATCTCACAAGTCCTGATTCTACTGCCTTTGCTCTAGATTTCACGTAACGATGCCACACCAGTATCTCACGCCCTTATGCTAATGCCGCAGCCAACAAACATTCCTTCAGTCATCCTATCGCAGCTTCAGTATTCAGTTTAATGTTCCGCATCAATACTTTCATGGTACCAACCACGTTTCCCCTTTGCATCACTCTACTTTTCACTTCCTTCTCATATTTCCCTATCCTTTTCTGTCACTTCACCAGTGTGCTTAAACTCTTATACTGCTGCTGTTATGTCTGCATTCGACAGCATATCATACCATAAATCACCTTTTCCAACACCGAGAACTATACTAATACCTGCATACACTTTCAGATATCGTTCATCACACAAAACTTAAAATTTCTCTTTCATTTTGGAGCACACTTAGGCCTACACACTGTCCCAGACTGTTTTATCAAATTCACCATTACACTATTGTACCCCCACCCAAACTAGCTGCTTATTTTTAGAGCAGTTTGTATTCATTTTCTTTCCAGACTCTTCCTTAGGTATTTCTTTAATTTTCCGTACTGATATTTTTACTTAACTCTCATTCTCAGGAACATAACGATAAGTGTTCCCAGACTTCACACAAAATCCCTTTAAACTATTAGCTATACCAAAATCCTGGAACCATCATTATGGAGCTTGTGTATTTCTGCATTACTGGCGATGAAGAGCATCATTTGAGCTCGGAAAAAAATATGAGCTGGAAAAGTACGAAACATTTCTCGAAGATTTTTGCCCTAACACACAATGTTTCACATTTTTTTTCATTTATTATGTGTAACACAGCACCTGGCGCACTAAATATACTTCGATAGAATAATTGTTTCGTGCCAAAGTTAAGAGAGGGCCCTAGAAAAGAAAATCGTCACTTCTCCACATAAATACAAAAATTAAAATGAAAGGAGTGAGGAATAACACTCTCAGGCTTCCATAACTCACTCTCAGCCGAATAAAAACCGTTTGCCTAGGGCTAGAGTAAACTACTAGAGAGGACTCGACTATCAGAGCGTTAATTACAGGTTCGGGGATCGAACACTAAGGCTTGTTTGAGGGAGCTGGGTAAGAATTGTCGAGTCTCTCAGAACCGTGCGCTATACTTTGCCCCCACTAGACGATTACTCTCACTTTATTTACCAAGAAACCTAACCTAGCCCAACCCTAACGGACAACCCTAACACAGCCTAATAGACCAACATAACCTAACACCAACAAACTGGCTTACCGTAGCCTAAACCTCCGTCGAAAAGAAAAAAGTGGCCAGATCGACCGTCAGGTTACTCAGCGTACGTTGGAAGCCAGAAGACTTGTGATCAAACATTTCCATAGTACAGTGTAAACAGCGATCCCTTATTTTCCCCTTCCAGACTAGAATAACATAGTCTGAGACATTAAAGAGTAGCTGATAACCGAACTTCCCTTGGTGGCATTACATGATCGAAAAACCTCATCTCTTGGAAATCAACCCTATACAAGGCCATTATTCTGACAGGTGTTAGATTTCCAGGGAACATGAGAATTAGAAACTGATATTTAAAGGTAAGATTATATCCAAGACTTCATCTCTAATGGTAAAATACATTATCAGAGTGACCGTCCTACCTTAAGAGCAAGTTAGAAGCTCCCAAAGCTGACTTCAGGCATTCGATCATGTAAACGTTACCAAGAGTTTCAGTCGATCTCCTACCCCTAAATATTCTGAACTACAATTGCCTAGCCTCAGGTCCCTAAAATACGCTAGGGGTACTATGGGACTGGCTATTACCGAGTGATGAAGGCTTAGATTTATCACCTATCGACAACAGGAAGGTCATTATGATACACAGTTCATTTTTATCAAGTCACGATCTTCTAAAGTAAGACAGGCAACAATCAAATTTACAGTCACGTCCCCCCACTGTACTGCTGGGTAAACAAGGACGAAGAGGGCACAAATTTCGCTCAGGAGCTTGATCGGTCGAGGAATCGAACTAAGGTTATTGCAGTTTCGGAATGGATGAGAGACACTTTACATCATCAACTCCCCTCTTTCATAGAGCTTTTCTAGTCTACTTTGTGAAATAATTTTGGAAGACGGAACGCTGGTTTTGGGAGAAGCTTAATTTCAGAAAGTGTGAATATTCGGTATCATTGCGTAGGCGACTTAAAGAAGCGGGAGTGTGGTAGCTGAATCCCCCACACCCTTGAAACTGGTGTAGGGAAACGACCATCCCATAAACCAGCAGCCCTGTGCGTCTTCTGGTTCATATCCCAAAAGAAACCGAAGAGCCTCGCTGGAAATCTCCTCTTCCATGGTTAACATTGACTCTAAGCAATGATGATGATGATGATGATGATGATGATGATGATGATAATGATGATGATAAGATACAGAATGATAATGAAAATCCTGAAGGGATTTCCATTCTGGCTGAAAAAGGGCTCCATTAACCCCTCCAACTGCCAAACATCTTTCTTGTTTCCTGTGGGCAGCGAAACCTTCTACAGTCCAAAAGATGTTGTACCTGTGTGTGTGTGTGTGTGTGTGTGTGTGTGTGTGTGTGTGTGTGTGTGTGTGTGTGTGTGTGTGTGTGTGTGTGTGTGTGTGTGTGTGTGTGTGTGTGTGTGTGTGTGTGTGTGTGTGTGTGTGTGTGTGTGTGTGTGTGTGTGTGTGTGTGTGTGTGTGTGTGTGTGTGTGTGTGTGTGTGTGTGTGTGTGTGTGTAAACTTGAAAATCATCCTGCTGGTTGAGCTTTATGGGATGATGGGTGGGCGGGTGGGTGGGTGGACAGGCAGTGTGGGTGGAGTAGTTGGGATGGAGTGGGCAGAGCAGAAGGGTGGGTGGATAGGCAGAGTGGGTTCGTGGATGGGCTGGGTGTGTGGGGCGCGGAAGGGTTGGGTGGAGTGGGATAGGGTCGGGTGAGGTGGGGTAAGGTCAGCTGGGGTGGGCAGAATGGGTAAGTGGATGGGAAGAGTGGGTTGGTGGGCAGTATGAGCGGGTGGGAAAGTGGGCCAGGTGGGTGGGTGGGTAGATGGGCTGGGTGGGTAGGTGGCTGAGTGAAATGGGTGGGGAGGTGGGTGCTGCGTGGGCGGGATAGGTAGGTGGGAGGAAGTATGGCTTCCTGGAGGACAAGACAGGAGTCGGGCTATGTTGCTAGTATTAAGAGAGGATCACTAGACTGAAGAATTTTAGAAGACATTCTCGAAATTGGATGTTCCCCTGTTGGCTGATGAAGCTTGCTGGGGTCTGGTCATAAAGAGGAATTGCCGCTGCGGGAATATGTAGACTTATTAATAAAGCATGTCGGTGAGGCTAGAGGCAAACACCCATAAAGAGAGCAACGACCGATAAGTGGCCTAAGAGGTGAAGGTAAGTGGGCATACATCGCCTGGATTACCCTTGGCTATACCCCAACTCCGCGACTACATGTTGTGGCCAGATAAATAGAGAAGTGATCTACTGTCCTAAAAGACATGAGTTCGACCCTTAGGCTGGGAGAAGTTTAATGAATGAGGTTCGTTAAAACAGACGTAACAGATATTGTGAATGACTCGCCACTAAAGCCATGCCCTAGGTCAGTCAGTCAGTCAGGCAGGCAGGCACGCACACACACACACACACACACACACACACACACACACACACACACACACACACACACACACACACACCAAAACTCTCCTTCCAAACTTAACTACGGAAGAGACCATTACTTATCAGACTAACACGCTCTCCTGGCAGTACCACAGACGCTCCGACGCACTGGAACCCCTGGGCGCGCTGTCAATACACCAGAATATAGGGTGACAGTGGAACATCGCCGAGCGGAAAGGGGGTTTACCCGTAAAACCTGGAGTATATGGGACCGTGATCTGTTCTGCGAATAATGGGGGCTGAGCTACTGAATGTCTTATAGGTATCGCGTGTAGCCGCAATGATATGTTGATTATATGTAATTGAAGGAGCTGAGAAAAGAAGGATTAGAGGAAGAGGAATAGGAAGAGGAGGAGAAGGAAAAGGAGAGAGAGGAAGAGGAGAAGATGAAGAAGAAGAAAGTTTAGATTAACTCCATGACTACGATGACGTGTTATTAAATTTAAAACCACGGATGATTTTTATTAAGTTTGGAAGGCCCTCAACCGGTGAAGGAATTAACAAGGGTAATATTTAACTCCTCAAGTTCAACGAGTCTTCCTTAAGCTGGATAAAATTGTCTGGAGGTAATGCAAACGAAATTAAAGAAAAAAAAAGTCGGCCTCGATGTGAAGGAAATAAATGCCCATCGACTGCACGAGGGTCACTGAGATGGACAATTAATTTTTCCAAGTCCCAGTCTTCCCCTAGAACATCTGGATCATTTATACTGTATTGGTGGGTGATCAGGGATGAAAGGAGAAACTAACTTTGTCGTAAAGTCTGACTAGCGTAGTGAATTTACGAGGATGGTACTGAGGAGCCTAAGGTTTCCAGGTCAGTGTTTTTGGTACCAGGACCCCGAGATAAATTTACGTAACTACCTCCAATAGCTACGATATTACGTGTATTTTAGATGCAGGAACATCTCTTGGAATGGTCCTGTCCGTCAGTCACTCCCTAAGGTTTTCGAATTCCAGAAGCTTCACTCCCATAGACTCTACCGAACCCCCATATTAAGGCTCTCGTGCTCCTGCATCTATGTATTACTTATTTCCTTTTCTTTTTTTTTTTCTTTTTTTAGAAAGGTCAAGGAAAGGTTAGTCTAGAAGCCTCCTATGCATCTCGTTCTTCCTTAAAAAAAAAAATAATATCAGAAGTATTTTCTTTTTTTCAGGGAGGACAAGAGATGGAGAGTACAGAAGTTTCCCAAGACTCTCCTTCTTCGTCATGAAAGGCAGTTATTCGTAAGGTGTTTGTGAATCCAGATCAATGACTGAGCTTCATGAACACACTATCAACTCCTCCTCATAATTCAGATTTGTTATTCCAGGGAGGACAAGAAGAGTGTCAAAGGTTCCCACGCCTATCAATCCATCTGCGAAGTAAAATGTTACTTGCAAGAGGTAATCTATCCTAACAATGCATGTGAATCCGAATTTAGGGATGAGATTAAAGAACAAAAAATTTACTATGAACTCCCTGTCGTAACTCAGATGTGGATTTGCAAGAAGGACAAGGGAAGGGTGCAAAAACTTTTCATGTCCCTCGTTCTTCCTGGGGAAAAAACATCTTGTTACGAAAGGCTACAGATCGTAAATTGGTTTGTGAAACAGAGCTCAGATTTAGATATTTACATATACCTAGCCCCAAACTTTAAATATAATGGTATTTTTGGATACTTCATTGGGCCTCTCATGGGTCTGCACGTTTCTCTCATTCTTTTCTTGCTAAAGCCAGATGATCTCTTTCAGAGGAGAGTCAGCCGAAGAAGAAAGGAAGAGTTAACATTTTAGTGATATTCTAGACATCTTTATTGTTCATTTATTCATCTGTTTATTTATACTGTTTATTTATTTATTTACTATACTCTATTTACAAATGGCGGAACTACCATTTGACGCTCACTGCCTCAGACTTGATGGTGTAAATCCCATTCAGGTAATCATAAAGGATCCTAACCAGTTCTTACGATGGAGAAGCCGCCATAACAGTGAATTATCAAATATTACTCAGCTAGTCTCTTTTGTTACATTATTATACTCAAATTTAGTTGTGTTTGGTAGATGTATGAGTGAAGAGAGAACTACAAACAACCAGTCTTACACAAATCTTACGCTCCAGAAATTTTATGATTACGGTCTCTGGCTGGTGGCTCTATCAGAAAGGATCGGAGCTCTAATGTCTATGGCCATTATGGTTTACCCTCCTAGCCTCTCTCTCTCTCTCTCTCTCTCTCTCTCTCTCTCTCTCTCTCTCTCTCTCTCTCATTTTTCGTTCATTCTTCCCTTTCTTTCCCTTTTTTCTTTATTTCCCCATGAAGCTCCACCTCCTCCTCTCCTGTTTCGTCCCATCCCTTCTATCCCTCTCTCCATTTCCCCATACAGTTCCTCCTCCTTCCCCCCCCTCCTCCTCCTCCTTCCCCCCCTCCTCCTCCTCCTCCTCCTCCTCCTCTACTCTTTCCTACCTTCCCTTCCCTTCTCTTCACTCCCTTCCCTTCTTTTCTCCACACCTTCTTACAACTCCTTCACCTTTTCTTCTCATTCCATTTGTTTCTTTCTTCCGTTCCGTTCTTTTCTCAATCCCCTTCCCTTCCCCTCTCCACTCCTCCATAAAGCTCCTTCTCCTCCTATCCTCCTTCTGTTCGTACCCTCCTTCTCTCCCAATGATCCTCTTACTCTTTGTACCCCTTTCATTTGCTTCCTCCTCTTACTTCTGTTTCCGTTCCCTCCTCCTTTTTCTCCTCTTTTCCCCTCCCACTACCTACTCTTCGCTTCCTCTTCCTTCCGTTCGTTCCTCCCTTCTCTCTTCCTCTTCGTTTCAGTCGTTCTTTCCTTCTCTTTTCCTCTTCTATCGTCCATTCCTCCCTTCTCTTTTCCACTTCTTTTCGTTCGTTCGTCCCTTCTCTTTCCTCTTCTTTTCGTTCATTCCTCCTTTCTTTTACCTCTCCTTTTTCTTCGTTCCTCCTTTCTCTTTTCCTCGTGTCTTTTCCTTTCTTCCTTCCATTGTAATCCCTTCGTTTCAAGAAGAAGGGTTAAATTTAATCGACAACACCTGGGTCACTAAGTCTAACAATCTTTATTTAAGTTTCCGTTTTCCCCAAGTCTCAGGTTTCCTCTAGGAGACGACCTACGATAAGTCAATCTGTAACCGAGTATAGTGGGGAAACAAACGCTGTCCACTAGTCTGACCGGTCCTGCCTCTCTCCATTCCCCCATAAACTCCTCTGTTTAACGCATTCCTGGTCGCCCGTAGCATGTACTGCCTCAGCCTGCACGGTAAATGTCTCACTGTCCACGCACTTTACTGTTACGTCCTGTGCCTGTGTCTGTTTACTATAGTGTCCTTTACATTTGTGGTCTATTCCTACTCCAAGCGAAATACCCAGCTGTGGTTTTGTCTTGTCTCATTCCCTAAGCAGTTTATGGTTCCTGTTCGTATGTGTGTGTGTGTGTGTGTGTGTGTGTGTGTGTGTGTGTGTGTGTGTGTGTGTGTGTGTGTGTGTGTGTGTGTGTGTGTGTGTGTGTGTGTGTGTGTGTGTGTGTGTGTGTGTGTGTGTGTGTGTGTGTGTGTGTTTTCCATATTGTACTTTTATCTTCGCGTGCTGTACCTTCTCTTACCAAAATACATCCCTATACCTGTGTCTTGTATCATTATCCCCGTTGTTTATTGCCCGTTCTGTGCATGCAATTCACTTTGTTATACCCTGCCACTTTTACACTCATACCTGGTTTAAAATTGCCGCCTCGCTTCGAATGCTGAGATACACTAAATTAACGCCAGAATATTATGCTAGTCACGAAGAAGTGCTTTGGAAGGATGTAGAGCCTCGCGATTGCCTATTTCTGCCACTGAGCTGTAACAGAAGACTAACAGTAGAATATGATAGTAGTCACGAAGAAGTGCTATAGAATGACATAGAGCCGTAGTATCGTCTTGCATGCTTCTGACCTACGTGAATTAAGCTGCATAGGGACGAAAATCTAGGCCAAGTTAAGCTGGACGAATTACTGTACTCGTTTATCGCGTGTCCTTAAGTCACTGTACCGTTGCGTGTTTCACCTTCTGTACCCCCACCAAGACACCCCACTGTGCTTGCGTCCGGCCGTATTCGTCTCTGTCGCTTTTACCCTCGTTAGCCGGGATTCTCGCCATTACAGATTAATCATTTGTACGATAAGGAAACATTTTATTTCTATGTATTTAGCTCTTTGCATGCGGAAAAAGAGGTCGGGATGATGACTGATGACTGATAATAAATGATGAATGATGGATAATGATGATGATGCATGATGATGGATGAGTGACGACGACGACGACGACGAAAACGACGACGGCGATGATGATCCTGATGGTATTCATTTTAACAGTTAAATCTTGAGGGACGATTTATAGCAAAACTGTGGCTAACGGCAGAAATTTCATCGCCACTGGATCATCGCCGATAAAAAAGATAAATAAAAATAAATAAATACTTAAATAAATAAATACTAACTCAATTTAGCCCCGTAACCTCCACGGATGACTAATTTAATATGCTTTGACTAAAATCCAGGGTGACCATTGCTTAAAGACCTTAGCCCATTACAACGATTAACATTACTCCATTACATTTAAATATTACTGCAGACTGTTTTGATTTCTGTCCTGTGTCACTGTCATATCCTCTCTAATTGCTCTCTGCGGTGTTAGGTAGCTATGGGAGTGACAGCAGACGTATGTATAAACACTCTTAAGCACAAATTAAGTTTAGGAGAGTTCATAAATATAACCCCAGATGATTTCACTCCCATGGTCTGATGGTTAATAATTTCTTTCGTTTTTTAAAATCATATATTCAGGTGCTAAACACAACATTCTTCCCCTCAAAGGGCATCTATTTTTTTTCCATAATTTTCGCCTCGTGGATGTCCTTATAAAGATTAAACATTCTGACAACTATATTAACCTCCAAAGTATCATATTCTGCCTTGCTTATTCCATCTCTATTTATCTTATTCATCAACTCTTGTCTCTCCTATTAACCCCTTTATACCGATGGCGTACATTCTCATTTATTCATGCTGTCTCTAATTACTTTATTTAACTAAAGAACAATCCTTATTAGGCAAGAAGTTAACGAAGGCTAAATCTTAAATTAATAATAATAATAATAATAATAATAATAATGATAATAATAATAATAATAATAATGATAATAATGATGATGGTGATGATAATAATAATAATAATAATAATAATAATAATAATAATAATAACAATAATAATCATAAGATGAAGAAGAGGAAGCTAAGAAGAAGAAGAAGTAAAGACGAAACAGTAAGAAAAAGAAAGAAAGGAAGAAAGAAAGGAAAAAAAAAGAAAAACAAGTAGAAATACATCACTATGGGAATGGGATAACCTCATACAGAACAGAACCATTCATTTAGGCCCCTTAACTCGACATTTGGATAAAGTGTCTGGGAACGAAAGTGAACCTGAAAGTGTTGTGAACAAGACGCATGAGAACGAAAACAGGAACCTAACACAAAAGCAGATATTACTGAGATGATGATAGACGCCGAAAGAAAAAGAGGGAAATCAAGAAGATCTGTTGCCCCACTAATAAACTCTCCTAAGCTTCAATTCTGTGTTAGATCCCTTGCTTATACTTTCATCTTTAATTACACTGCTATCAAACTCTTCACAGCTAAATTGGAGTGAATATGGAGCTGTGTGTACTGCTTCTTCATACATTTAGCTTCACTCATACAGTAGCCAGAAACTTCACTAATTAGGTAAACATGCAACTATTTATATAATTATATAATCCCGTTTACTGTAGGCTATACTATTGTCTTCAGTCATACATTTCTCAAACATTTCACAGCCAACACCAGAGTCAACATGAAGCTGTGAGTGGGATGGCTTGCTTATATTTCTATCTTAACTCGTATAGCTATCAGGACTCTTTCTAAAATAGAATAAATATTATGTGTGTAAATTGCTTGTATGTAAGATTCATTTTCAAGCACGCAGCTATCATATATTTTACAGCCAAATCAAGGTGAATGTGTAAGTTTTATATATGGCAAAATATGAACGACTCATTAAAGTGTTCAACTGTTGCGAACACTTGGTTGTCATAGAAAGTGGCTTAGAGTTTTTATCTTCACTCTGTTGACGCGTATTTCATATCCTTGCTACTATACTCCTTTTACTTAAACTTGGCCCAGATCGTCGTCCTTTTGCAGTTTATTTCACCTAGTTCAGTGGCAGAAAGAGACAATATTGAGTACTACATCATACCCATAGAACTTCGTGGCTAGGAACATTTACTAGCGTTTGTCTATTGTTACAGCTCATCATTTAAGAAGGAGGGATAGGGATTTTAGGCCAAGTCAAGGTAAAAGGAGTATATCAGACAATTTCAATCATCTAAAGAAACACTATATGAACTAAAGAGGTTAAAAAATAGCCTCCATTAATTTCATGAACACAGAAACTATCCCATAAATTGAATAAAATCGTCTTGTGAAGAATTAGAAAACACGTCATCGGGTTGAATGGGTGAAAGACGAGGCCAATGATGTGATGATGATGATGATGATGATGATGGGGTAATTAGATGATGGCCTAACATGTAATGATGAGATGATGAGGAGAGATTGAAGAGGAGTTCAGTTTTACGAGATCAGATGATAGTGGCTGGGATTAATGAGCCAAAAGAGGGTTTTAATTTAGAAGAACAGGGGAAATTAATGAGAGAGAGAGAGAGAGAGAGAGAGAGAGAGAGAGAGAGAGAGAGAGAGAGTTTATGGATATACTACTACAGTTACTACATTTCCCTTTCTTCCCATCTCGTCTAGTCGAAGCTCTCCTTTGGACCTCTTTCTTTTCTTAACCAAACCATTATCGTCTCACCTTACACACGCTCAAGGTATCTATAATTTACCTTCATCAGCTCATTATATACCAGGTAATCTGGCCTCATCATCCTCATCATTACAACACCAAACCTGCCTCCTGGATTCCTTCATCTTCATAATATTCTTTCGTCTCACTATATCAGTTTTCTGGTTTTGTGCTTGTCTGTTCTTCGCGTTCTCATCCAGTTTTGTTATTGCTCTATGGTTCACTTCTTCTCTCTTCTGTCGATCGTCTCATCTTCCCTATCGTCGGTCTTCCTCTTCCATCCATCGTCTTTCCCTTCACCTCTTTTCACGGCTCTAGTTTCTTAGTTTCTTTCGATTATGTGTTTTTGAGTATGCTCTTTCTTAATTACTGTAGGTTGCATTATTAGTCTCTCTCTCTCTCTCTCTCTCTCTCTCTCTCTCTCTCTCTCTCTCTCTCTCTCACCTCACAACCTTCCTCTACCCAGTAACCACGAAACACCTCCTTCTCTCACTCCTTTCCCTTCTCCTACCTACTCTCACTACCTACATCATCAGGGGTCAATTAGCTCGATAGAGGAGATAAAGAAGTCATTAATGGGTGATAAGGATAAATGTGGAAAGGATGGTGATGGCCTAGAGGAGAAGCAAAAGAGATGGAGGAAGGGTGTGGAGAACTGATGGAGAAAGGTTGAATGAGACCGTATGAGAGTGACGGGAATGTGGTGGAGAGGAAGGGAGGGGGCGACGAGAGTGAAGATATCTTGAAGGAGAAGTGAAAGTGAGGGAGGGAGGGAATGTGGGAGAATTGATGGAGAAGGAGAATATGAGACCATATGAAAGTGGCTGAGGAGGAGAATGTGGTGGAGAGGAAAGCAAGGGGTGAAGAGAGGTGTGGGAAAAATATAATTGTAGCTAGCAGAGAGGAAGAAAGTAATCACGGAAGAGAATGGTGAAGGGGAAAAAGAGGCAAAATGGTGGAGATGACCTGGAGAAACGGAAAGGATACGAGGAAAGTATGATTCATAGGGGATTTATCTATATCTACCTTCCAGTCTAGATAGGTAAACGAAGTAAGATAGACAGACATATAAATGGACAGTTACATGAGTAGAGAGACAGAAAATAGATTGCTAGGAAAATACACAGCTATAGGTAAAAAGAGAGCGAGAGAGAGAGAGAGAGAGAGAGAGAGAGAGAGAGAGATCTAACTGGCTTAGGATGAGCGAAGTGAGGTTATATTAAAATGATAAAAATCTAGTTCCAAATTTCCTGTTTTTCGCTGTTAACCAATGACAGCTTCCCCCTATTGCCTCCTCAGTCACCTTTAGCGATGATGATGGTGAGCTTACGAACCATTAACATGAGGATTATTAGAGCTGTTACCAAGGAATTCATAGTGAGCTTCGCACCTTCTCAATAAATCTTACTATGCTGGAGAGTCATTTCGCTGGTATACAAGAGAGTGGACCGTGGAAATGACCCAGAGAGAGGGAGGGAAATGAAATGCAAAGAGAGATGACATAGTGATGGGAAGAGAAAGACTGAAGATGACAGGTAGGGGTGGGAAGGAGAGAATAAGAATGGAAGAGAATTTTTGGAAAAGAGAAAGCTGGATGGGTAATGGGAGAGGCCTATCAGGTGTCCTCTCTCTCTCTCTCTCTCTCTCTCTCTCTCTCACACACACACACACACACACACACACACACACACACACACACACACACACACACACTCTCCCTCGTGATATTTTGCATATAATTGAATACACAATTGCAATATCGAGACACCTTCAGTGCCTCCCTCATTTTAATACTTCGATTCATATAATCAGAGATATTGGTTCCCTGTAAGCTTTGGAGAGTGAGGTAGAATAAAAATTAACTGAAACTTAAAATTTAAAATGTAAAAACTCAGCCATACAGCCACTTTTTTTCTTCTTTTTTTTAATCAGTTGCTTGGGTTTCTTTATGTATGTTTATTTTTATTCTTGCTTCATTTTTTTTTTTTTTTTTTTTAGGATTCGAACCCTTAACTAGGGACATTCAGGTCGTGAGATGATCCCGCTACCACAGACGCATCGCAACTACAATCAACTACAATCAACTACAGTCATGTAATATTAGCCTGAGAAAAACACGAAGTCCGTCCTAAAAAAATCGAAAGGGGCGGGTAATATCGTGAAAAGGATGTCGAGACAGACAGACAGACAGACAGAGTAAACGAAATATTCTGAAGGAAAACATATACCTTCCACTAGCACCCCATTTTTTATATAGCAAATAAATATGTGGCCGTTTTCTACAACAGCAAAAAATCACCATAAGCAAAACTGTGCGTGAAGCCAAATTAACCATGATTCACAATCCTAAAATTAAAGTCAAATTAACACTTTCAATTCAGATATATTTTCCATCTAATTCTTCCTTTTCCTAAACTGTTTATTAAGCCCAGGAGAAATTTTTCGAAGGAGAGAAGTTAAATATAGCCTTCATAAACACCTTTGCAACTAGAGGCGTGTCCTAAAGTGAGGAAAATCGCTTGGTAACTACAATAATAAGCTCCAAAAATACGTCTTAGGACTCGAAAGGGGTTACTGATCTTAAAATTGCCGCCACCTTCATGTCCAGTAATATTTCTCTGGAGTCGTTTTACTGAGCGAGCGGACACTTTGATGATGCATTTCGTAATTGAATTTGGGGTGGTCTGGGGTGCGGCTTTTAATGAAATGTGTTGCTCGCGTGTGTGTGTCGCCGGCCCGCCTTGCAGGTTAGGGGAGACAGAGGACAGTGATTGAGATGTGGGCAGCAGATGTTGGCATGAGGGAGAGTAGTGTTCACCCTGTTTCTTCAGTGGGAATTAGGGTTGGGATGATGATGATGATGATGACGATGATAGTAGTGGTAGTGGCAGTGGTGGTTGTGGTGGTGGTGATGATGGTGGCGGTAGTGGTCGTTGTGGTAATGACAGTAGTGATGGTGGTGGTGATAGGGGTGATGATGATGATGATGATATGAGAGTAATGCTATTCCTAAATCTGCGTCATGTGTGAAATGGCTGGATCGAACCCCGGATCGAAGGTATAATTTGGGCATGAGATCAAAGTACGAGGTCACTGTGCAAAAAAAAAAAAAAAAAAAAAAGAAGAATGTCACGCCCATCATTTATGTATGATTCGCAATAAAGCTGGGATGGTGATGATGATGATGATGATGATGATGTGCCACTGAGGTTAAGGTTATGATGACAATGAAGACGATGATAGTGATGATGTCATTGAGACTAAGGTTATGCTGATGGTGATGATGATATGCTAACCGTTGCTCTGCCTCAAAACAGATGGCTAAATCAAGAGTAAAGATCTGAATGAAAAATAACTAATCCATGTACAGTAGTCAGTTCTGTGATTAGCCCTAATAAATAAAACCTACACAGGTGGTTAGAGCTTTACCGAATCTATACAGGTGGTTAGAGCTTTACTGAGTTCTTTACTGTCAGGTCATGGAATAAACACCATAAAAACAGGGAAGGATATTCAACACCGCGTCTGAAACCAGGCTAGGGAGGAGGGTAGGGAAAGGGGATGGGGTGTCTGGCCGCAGGGGTTCAGAGCCAAGATTCGTTACACCACAAGGGTTATGTGGATCCCCGTGGTCGATGTGGCTGGAGGCGGGCATTAGGCTGATACTGATAGCCTGATTGTGTCTTCTTGGCGGGGCAGGATGGATGGGTTGATGAACAGTAGGGGATGAGAGCAGAGGCGGAGAGGGGGCATAGGAGTAGAGGCGGGGAGAGGGTATAGGACTGGACGGATGGGTTGATGAATAGTAGTTTAGGAAAGTATGGCCAGGGCGGGGAGAGGATATAAGACTGGATGAGAAAAATGATGAGAGAGTGGGGAAAGTAGAAGATAGTATGGTCGAGGTGGGGGTAAGGACTGGATAAGAATGATAATGGAGAGAGGACTAGTTAGTGAAAATTGTAGAGGCGAAGAGGGGATAGGGACTGGATGAGAAAAATGATGATGTAATGAGGAACAGTAGGTGAAAGAAGGAGCAGGGTGGGAACTTGGGGTTGGTATTAGACAAGAAGAAAAGAAGGGAAGGCGTTAAATAAAGAAGCAGGAAAAAAGACAGAAGGAGTACAGGAAAAAGTAAACGTAACTAACTGGAGGCCAATCAGTTCATAACGAAGTAAAGTAAATTAAACTAAAGATCAGAACAAATTGTGAGAAAAAGAATGGAAAAAAGACACAGAAATCAAAAGAGGGAGATACTAAGGACAGATTCAGAGGAAAAGAAATAGGGACAGTGAAGGCAAGGTACTGGAGGAGATAGGGGCATAAGATGGAAGACATAAGAACGACTGAAAGACAGAGGAAGGCCGCAAAGAAAAAAAAAACAGAGAGAGAGAGAGAGAGAGAGAGAGAGAGAGAGGCGGAGGAGCTGGAGGAGAGACGAGGAGATGGATGAAAGATGCAAGAAGAGGGAAAGATAATCAATGGAACTAAGGGAAGGGTAGAGAGTGAGGAAGATCCAGACTAGAGAGAGAGAGAGAGAGAGAGAGAGAGAGAGAGAGAGAGAGAGAGAGAGAGAAATTGATGGAAGGAGGGACAGAGTGACAAGAAGGACCGATTGAAGAAAAAAGATGTGCTGAGGAAAGACAGAGTGATACAGCAACATTTGAGAGAGAGAGAGAGAGAGAGAGAGAGAGAGAGAAAAGAGAGACAGATGGGAGAGAAAAAGAGAGGGACAGACAGATGAAAGAAAAAAAGAGAGACAGATGGGCGAAAAAAAAAAAAAAGAGAGACAGATTGAGGTTGGGGTGAGGATGATAATTTTACCGCAGGGTCTCAAGGGTGCAGTTTAAATCACATCCACCAAGCACCTTCAGACAAAGCTTCCTCCAAGGCGTGTAAGGAGGGAGAGAGGGAGGGAGAAAAATAGATGTTAGTGGGAGCAGAGACAGACGGGTGAGGGAGAAGAGAGTGGGAGAGACTAAATAAGACTGGGGTGAAGGAGGAGACAGAATGAGTGACAGAAAGAGATGAGAAAAAGGGAAAGAGCAAGGGTGAGAGAGGTGTGAAAGAGATGACAGAGAAAGGAGAGACAATGGGACAGGGAGAAGGGAGTGGGAGAGATTAAAGGAGACTGGAGTGAGGAAGAAGACAGAATTAGGGAGAGACAAATAGATCTTGATGAATGAAAAGACAGAGTGATGCGGCGACATGTAAGGGAGGGCATAAAGGAAGGAGAGACAGACGATAGAAAGAGATGAGAGAGAGAGAGAGAGAGAGAGAGAGAGAGAGAGAGAGAGATGGGAGCTGAGATGGACAAGACAAGTTGACCACAGTGCCTCAAAGGGGTAATTAAAACTATCACCTCCAAGCACTTCCATCTAAGGCCTGTCGCTCGCAAAAGGACACTTAACCCTCGATTCAAGTAGGTTTAGGACCCTCCCTACCACCTTTTTCTAACCACTCCTTTCTATGCTAACTTGGTACAGATTTTCGTTCTTTTGCAGCTTATATACTGTAGCTGAGTAGCAGAAAATGACAATACCATGACCCTACACCCTTTCCGTAGCACTTCATGGTTAGCATTACATTCTAGTGTTAATCTATTGTTACAAAGCAGCAATCAAAATGGAGAGATGGAAATTTTAGGCCAAGTGAGAGTGAAAATAGCATAATTTTCTGCATACAGCACATCAGTATTGTTTTCTGTGCAGAGACATTTTGTAACGATATGGGAAGGAGGTGGCGGAAGACGCGGATGAAAAAGAGTAAAGATTTATTTCCGAGTAGTTTCCTATGGGAAAACTATACTCCTTTTACTTTGACTTAGTCTAAAATTACCATCTCTCTACCTTGAATTCTAGGTTGTAACAATAAATTACTAAGAGAATATGGTGCTAATCACAAAGAAGTGCCGTGGAGAGGATGTAGAACCATAGCACTTTTATTTAGCCAAGGAGATACGTGAAATACGCTCCAGAAGGACGAAAAATGGGGCCAGGTTAAAGTAAAAAGTGTGTAGTTGGGAATAAATCTCGGCTTTATTTCACCCGTATCTCCTTACACCTCCTTTCCAATGATTTCTGAGTCATGTATGAAATCGTTGTCGGTTACTATAATTTTTTTTTTCCTTAATGTGACCTAAGTTTTCGTCCTTTTGCAGCTTATTTCATGTAGCTCGGTGGCTGAAAAAATACAATGCCACAGCTCTACCTCTTTTCCTTATCACTTCTTGACCACCATCACATTCTAGCGCTGATCTTCTGTTAAAGCTCAACAATAAAATATGCAAAGGGATAGAGAGAGAGAGAGAGAGAGAGAGAGAGAGAGAGAGAGAGAGAGAGAGAGAGAGATTTTAGGCCAGGTTAAAGTACAACAGGTATAAAAAACATGAATCACTTACAGGAGAGCACACAAAATAAAGCTATAAATAAACAAGAAAGAGGTGTTTCAGAGTCTCCTAAACAGACAAATATAAGGTCCTGTGACTGAAAGGTGGGATCAGGCAGAGAGGTATGAGTACCCCGAGCAACATAAGTCTGCGAATGAAGCCTTGAGAGTCACGAGGGATGATCAACCCTGCAACTACAGTCTTATGGGTTTATTCATGCAGGCTAAGTTCTACAGGTTTATCTCTACAGGTTAAGTTCCATTGGTTTATTTTCTATAGACTATAAGTTCCACAGGTTTATCTACAGACTACGTTCCACAGGTTTATCTACAGACTACGTTCCACAGGTTTATCACTTCAGGCTAAGTTCCATGGGTTTACCTTCACAAGCTAAGTTCCTCGGGTTTACTTTTGCAGGTTAAGTTCCACGGGTTTAACTTTGCAGGCTACGTTCCAAGAGTTTATGGATGTTGGCTAAGTTCCACATGTTTACCATCACAAGCTAAGTTCCCTGTCATCCGGGTGAGGAATTGGTCATTTTTTTTTTTTTTTTAACGCAAGGAAGAAGGAACCAAAGGCCAGGTACACTAACTTTATTTTGCGGGATAGATGCTCCGTTTTTTGAGTCGAAGTTCGCAAAAAAATAAATAACTAACAAATAAATAAAATAAAATGCACGGCTTGATCCTGAGATACATAAAATAATAACTGATAAATAAATGTCAGTAAATAAGTAGATAAATAAGGAGCACAAACTTTAATCTCAATAAGCCTATCTCACGTCTGGTTAATTTGCCTTACTGACTCCGAGGACTTCAAATGCCCTACAATGGCAAGAGGATGCATATTCAAGTAAGGCAAGATCCTGGGTGGCTGGGAGTTGCAGGGACCATACAGATGAGTCAGTGTACTACAAAACCTGCCAGGACGCACAACGAGAGCATTATTTGTTAGTCTCGTATCAAGTGACACACGCAACTGGTCTAGACGTGAGGGAGACTAATGTGCATCCCTTCTGACTCTGTTTAGTCCATTCAATGTTGCTGTTACCAGACTATTTTATTCTGCTGTGGAGAAGCGTTTCGAACTGTCTTCCTCTGTCTGTGTTTCTTACTGCCTATGATCTCCAGTCTTACAAACGCAGTGTGTCCGGGCATCTCGAAATGTACGGATCTTGAATTTGGCCTTCTGTTATCTTGTTTTTGTTTTTCCTTGGAGGGAACAAATTGCGGGCTCCTGGACTTTGGTTCCTTCTTCCTTGCATTAAAAAAAAAAAGAACGAGTTGCTTTCATTTATCCTTTGAATACGAGAAGTTTTTGTCATGCTGAATAAAATCGTCAATAAATGAAATAATACATCATCTGACTGAAGGGTTTAACGTGGAAATATATTAACATCTCTCAAAATTAAGATCCAGATAATATGAAAAGTGGAGTTGCGGCCAATAGTTCCTTTTCAGACTGTCTAAACCTATGAATATATTGCTAGGCTAATATTAAATGGTTAGTTAGATGGGCGAGACTGACGGATGCCTATCAACCACACGGGGCCATTAACCTCTTTAATCCCATGAAGTGTTTTCCTCTTTTAAGTTTGCTTTTTCAGACGATTTCATTCCTTTCGGGAGAAGTACAGTATTTCGAACTGAAGGAATTAAATACAGTACTCGAATAGACATCATTAACCTTCACTACTAGGGGTCCTTCCTAAAATAAAAAAAGACCGTCTGAAGGAAGGAAGAATTAGAAACAAAAAATGGTGGCCAGTGAACGGAAGGCAGACAACGACATGGGTTTGCAATCTGACATCCATCCGTGACATCCATCTCCTCACTTCATTCATCCGGTGCCACTGAAACGTTATATTTATTTATTTATTTTATACGTATGAGTAAATGGAGAGTGAGTCGTCCTGTCTCGGCTACCTCCCTTTCCTTGGGGGAAGCAGCCTAGGTATATAGATAGATAGATAGATTTTATACGACTTTACAGTTAACCTTGCACTCTCCAGACGCATTTATTTTGCCTAAGATAGTTTTTTTTTTTTTAATGGACGGGTTAGACTTGATTTATTAGCTACTTTTATAATAACAACTCTCTGCATTAGAAAGTCTGGAACTATCAAAAACAAAATTGATACCTCTCTCTCTCTCTCTCTCTCTCTCTCTTTCTCTCTCTCTCTCTCTCAATAAACCTACTAGAAAATAATCCCCATCGAATATGCGGCTCCAAAAGTTAAAATTACCTAAATTTTTTGTGTTCTCGCATTTCCTCCGCCTCTCGTCTCTCCTCCCTTCTTCCTCCTATCATCTTTATCTCCTCTTTTATCATCTCTACCTTCCCCCTCTCTTCCTCTCCTCTCCTTCCTCCTCTCTTCCTCTCCTCTCCTTCCTCCTCTTTTCCTCATCTCTCCCTTTCCATCATCACCTTCACCATCTTCCATGTACAGACAAAGACAAAAGTTAACTTACTACTTCGCTTCTTTTCCTGTGCTAGCTAATTTTTCGAAACGGAGAGATATTTATTTTGCTTCTCTTGCCATAGATGATTCCCTCACTGTCATTCACGAACCCACACAGACACAGACACAGACACAGACACACACACACACACACACACACACACACACACACACACACACACACACACCATTCAAGCCTGGCTCCACCTCATAGGTATAACCTTCCACCCATTTTTTTTTCCTTTATAAATGTGGTTTAAATTACCTACAGGATAGAGTCAGTTCGTCGATTATTAAGTTTCGGATCTTGATCTTGGTCACCTAATGGGGGCTCTCCACGCTGCTCAATCTCTGGCTGACTTCCTCTTCAGTCCCTTATCCCTGGGGTCACACTCTATGACCTCGTCCCAGGTCTACTCTATTTCGATCTCCCTCATGCAACCCTATCACTGACGTCCACACTTCTCACCTTCCCCACCCAACTGCCATCCTCGATCCTCTCTACATGCCCAACCCATCTCAGCCTACCCCTCCTCATCACAACACCAATACATCAGTACATTCAAGTCTCATCCCTCTTCTCAACTCTTTAATCACAATCCTAGCTCCCCCCCACCCCTCTTCAGCTTCACATGTATGCACTCAACATCCATCGAATCATTGTCATTTCTGTACGTGTGAGCCAACGAATATCCTTATCCTTTACTGCCCAGGTCTCATTGCCACTGAGCATTACACTCTTAACAAATACCGCATACAAAGATCCCTTAGCACAGAAGAAGAGCCCTCTCGGTGTCAGGAGAGGCAAGAGCTCCTTGAACTTCTTCCAACCATTCCTAACCCATGCTAACCCCATATCATGTGCTCCTCCGTACATAATTCATCCAGCTTGCATGATCCCCTGTCAGCTCCTTGGCTTCAACTTCCATACCCTCTTTTTTTATATACACATATTTATACATTTTATCCATACCTATTCTTCTTTAACCACAACCACCTTCTTCTTGGCCATAACGCCTCCTCCAACCTTCAAACATCATCATCACCATCATCAAACTCACGCCTTAATGTTCTTACACATAAATCATTTTAATACTTATTCTTATTGGCCATAAAACCTTCACCCATCTTCATACTCATCATATTTATCAACATCATTATCATCATCATAATCATCATCACCATCAACAACAAGAACAAAATCACTCCAACAATTTCTTACTCATTAACCTTATCCATCCCTCTTTTTGGCCATAATGCCACCTCCCACCTTCAAAATCATCATCATCATCGTCAAACACAGCCACATATATCTTTTTACTCGCACCAGGCACAAATTGGGGGAGTGGGCGGAGCTGTGGGGGAGTATGTCCCCCTTATTTCCGATAGATCAGTGATTACCAAAATATATGCAAAAAATCTTGTTGCACTTGTACTTGCCTACCTGTATAATACTTTACTATCACGATTGGCAATTACAATGAAGGCAATTTTGCTAGGAATTACTCAGAAACCTCCCCTCCCCCCCCCTGCAGAAAAGTATCGTAGGTGGTAAAAATCAGGAGGATACTGGGGGCGAAACCTCTCAGTTAGGACAAACTAAGTTAAGATAGATTCGGATGGGCTGGATCGTTAGGTTTTCTATAGGGGAAATTTATACAAACGATATCTGCACTGGCTACGGCTACTGTGAATGCGCAAACGGTCTTGAGAATGCACACTAAGGTGACGAAGAACTTCCTGTACGGGGTAAAGTTTGTACATCGGACACCGGCCCTGACCATAAGAGTATATCTTTTTTAAATCATCAGTCATCTCCATCCCTTTTCCTCTTTAAAAACACACCTCTTCCCACCTCCGATTATAACCTTATCACCTTAACCTGTCCTATCGCTCCGGTACGGCCTGCGGACCCTCCAAAAAAACGTCGTCTCTGGCACATTGGAGCTGCGGATTGGGAGGCCCTCAGGCAGTACATCTTTGATTTTCCCTGGAATGATTATTGCTTTCATGGCCGGGAGCCATCTGGGTGTGCCTTGCGAATTACGGAGGTTATTCTCTCAGGCATGGAAGCATACATTCCTTTCTCATATCCTTTGACTAACGCAAGAAAGCCTTGGTTTAATCACGCTTGGTCTAATGCTGACCGCAACAAGGAGAGGGCCTATAAAAGGTACCGGAGCCAACCCACCCCTGAATCACATCTTTTATACATTTCTGCCCGGAATCGTGCTAAGTCTGTTCTTCGCTCTGCTAAAAATAATTTCATCCGTACAAAATGCTCTCAACTCTCCAACTCGAACTCTTCCCGCTCCTTCTGGCACCTTGCCAAAAACCTTTCTAACAACTTTACCTCATCATCCTTCCCTCCTCTTTTCTACACTGATGGCTCTGTAGCTATTTCTTCTACTGATAAAGCAGATCTCTTCGCTCAGACTTTCTCCTCCAATTCCATCTTAGACTATTCCGGTGCTGCATCACTTCCCCCCTCTGACTTCCTCATGGCTAACATTAAAATTTCTTCAGCTGATATATTTTCTGCCATTGCTGGCCTCAGTACTAATAAGGCATATGGGCCTGATGGAGTCCCTCCTGTTGTTCTCAAGAACTGTGCTTCTGTGCTTACACCTTGCCTAGGCAAACTCTTTCGCCTTTGTCTGTCAACTTGTACCTTTCCTTCTTGCTGGAAGTTTGCTCTCATTCAGCCAGTCCCAAAGAAGGGTGACCATTCCCAACCCTCTAACTATCGCCCAATTGCTTTAACATCCTGTATCTCAAAAGTTTTTGAGTCTATTCTTAATAGAAAAATTTTAAAGCATCTTTCCTATCACAACCTTCTTTCTGATCGTCAGTATGGGTTCCGTCAGGGACGCTCCACAGGCGATCTTCTCACCTACCTTTCAGACTCCTGGTCATCCTCCTTTCGGGACTTTGGCGAAAGCTTTGCCATTGCACTTGACATCTCAAAGGCTTTCGATCGAGTCTGGCATAAATCTTTAATTTCCAAACTGCCCTCTTACGGTTTCTATCCTTCTTTCTGTACCTTCATCTCTAGCTTCCTTTCTGGTCGTTCTATAACCGCTGTTGTAGACGGCTATCGTTCTTCTCCTAGATCTATTAACAGTGGTGTTCCTCAGGGCTCTGTCCTATCACCAACTCTTTTCGTTTTATTCATCAATGACCTTCTAAGCTGTACATCTAACCCTATCCACTCATACGCTGATGACTCCACCCTTCACCTTTCCATTCGATTCCCACAACGTCCATCTCAGCAGTTACTTCAACAGGCAAGGGATGAGGCTATGGCACACCTAATGTCTGACTTGGCTCGTATCTCTGACTGGGGTAAAAATAATCTGGTTGTTTTTAATGCATCAAAGACTCAGTTTTTGCACCTATCAACCCGACAAAATTATCCGCAGGTATACCCACTTATGTTTAATAATACTCAACTTAATCCTGCATCATCCTTGAACATGCTTTGGGTTTCATTTGCTCGGGACTTGTCTTGGAAAGATCATATTACATCTCTTGTAAAATCTGCTTCCAAGCGATTGGGTGTGCTAAGCCGACTCCGTTCCTTCTTTGTCCCTGCACAATTGTTGACTCTATACAGGGGTTTTATCCGCCCCTGTGTGGAGTACAACTCTCATGTGTGGGGAGGCTCCCCGCATACAGCTCTTCTCAATAGGGTGGAGTCAAAGGCTTCTCATCTCATTAACTCTCCCCCTCTTACTGACTCCCTTCAACCTCTGTCTCTTCACCGCAATGTTGCATCTTTATCTCTTGTCTATCGCTACTTCAATGGTCACTGTTCCTCTGAACTGTCTGCATGCATTCCTCCACTTCTACGACGGGCGCGTAGCACCCGTCTAGCAGCAAACGCTCACCCCTTTTCTGTCCAACTCTCTAATGCAAGAGTTAACCGTTACTCCCAGTCCTTCATTTATGCAACAGGTCAGCTCTGGAACTGTCTCCCTCTGTCTGTATTTCCTGCTTCCTATGATCTCCAGTCTTTCAAACGCAGTGTGTCCAGACATCTCGAAATGAATGGATCTTGAATTTGGCTCTCTCTTGTATTTTGTTTTTCTCTTGGAAGGAACAGTTTTGCGGGCTCATGGCCTTTGGTTCCTTCTTCCTCACATTAAAAAAAAAAAAATTTGCAGACCCACTCTCGTACAGCTATTAATTACATATTAACCAAACATAAAAGAAAACTGATAAATAAAAGCGTGTGTCAGTCATCAAACGCCTTACATCGCCCCCAACATCCCCACTCCTCTGTCACCCCCCTACATACCCACCCCCGCCTCACCCTCCACCAACGTCCCTTTCTGAACCTCCTGCACCATTAACGATCACTGCAGCTGCGAGACGGAGGGGACCGTGCCGTGGGCGGTCACGGGGACTGACTCTTGGTACCTTGCTGTCACCAGCTCACTCACACTCGCCTCCTCCTCATCGACAACGTCAACAAGTTCTGAAGAGAGAGCGTGGAGAGCCGGGGAGAGAGTAGAAAACTGAGGAGAGGGCGTGCAAAGGTGAGGTGAGGGAGAAAGGATTTGAGAAGACAAGTATAAAATAAGAGATGAAGAGCTGAGGAAGGGGAAATGGAGGATGAAGGTACACTCAGGAGCAAAATCCTGTCTCTCCTCACCTCCCCATTTCCCTTGTTCTCCATTTGCCCTAGGCAGAGCCGAGGAGAGGGAGTAGGCACAGGCGGTAACAAAACCACCTTCCTCTGCTGGTACGTCATAAGATGGGTTGGGCATGTTGAATGGATGGAGGGGGACATTCGGGTGCGAAGAGGTGAGAAGTGTGGACATCGAAGGTATGGTTGCAAGATGCACACCGAAAAAAAACTGAGAAGAGGTCGTAGGGCGTGACCTTAGGGATCAGGGACGAAAAAGAGAGCCTGCCATAGATCGAGCAGAGTGGACAGCTGCCATTGTGTGACCAAGTCCGAAGCATGAATGCATGTTGGAGCCTTTATAAACGATACGGAGGGGATGGCATGAGGTGGCGGTAGTAGGCACAGACGGGGAAAAAAAAAAAACACGTGTCCCTCCACCTCCTTCCTCTCTACCTCTTCTACTCAGAAGAGAAGAGGGGAAGAGGTGGATGACAAACTGTAACAAAAGTCGTGTCTCAGCATCTCCATCCTGTGTACCTCTTCTCCTCGGAAGAGGAGAGGAAAAGAAGTGGAGGACAGACGGTAACAGAGGTGGTGTCATAAAAGACTTTGTAGTTACTTGTAGTGGAGTTTTCTATATATTAGACTTGTGGGCGAGAGGTTGTTATATTTGAGTAGCTTGTAAGTAGATAATCTTCTTTCTCATTTGTCATGTAGTGACAGGAGAGGTAAAGAATAGTATGGGACTATTTTTATTTGTCTTGGAAATATTAACAAGTCTCTCACACAGAGCGCAGTATAAAGTAGAGTCCCGCTAGCTATCTCTCTGTCTCGCTCTCTCTGTCTCTCTCTCAAGTTGCTAAGCCCTTCTCCCTGCGACCTGTCTGTTGTATGGCTAGCTTCTTTCTGTCTCGCTGTCACTCCCTCTCTCTCTCTCTCAAGTTGCTAAGCCCTTCTCCCTGCGACCTGTCTGTTCTATGGCCTGTCTCCTTCTGAGCTCTCTTTCCTAAATTCTGGTGTAGCAGGGGTTGTGTCACGTGTGTTCCTTGTGAGTGGAAAGCTCTAGAAGCCTGTGTGTGAGTATGTGTGTATGTGTGTGTATGGTCACCAGGCGCTGTCGTGTGCCTATAAAGCATTCCTTGAGTTAAGAGTGTGTAAGCATGTTTAGCATTGCTCGATTCTCGCAGACACAATACCTTCTCATCATCTGACTCCCTGCTTCTATCTGTCTCTCTATCTATCTATTTATCTATCTATCTATCTATTATGATTTGTAATTATAATATGGAGTCCTAACATATGCTCGGCCGCGCGAAAATGGCGTACCATCGACAGTTAATAGTCATAACATATTAATACATATTACATACACATTATAATGAACTTATAAGCTAATTAAATGAAATACATAATATTGTAAAAGTAACATAATTGTATGAATATTGTATACATATAATATTCATAGTAAATAGTGATTATTCAGTAATATTACATTTTAAACAAGTTGTATACATATTTGAATAAATGCATTAAAGTAAATTATTTAACTGTAATACAGTATGTACTTGGGTTATTGTAGTGAAATGCATAACTGTGTTGGCCTTATAATTGTAGTTACATTTTGTTAATGCAACTGTTACATAAATGGTACATATTGTTTGTAGTTACATAATTGTAGTTTTACATAAAAGTTACATCTTGTTAATGCAACTGTTACATAAATGGTACATATTGTTTGTAGTTACATAATTGTAGCAAGTGTAACATAATGCAATCGTTTGTCGTTACATAATTATAATATGGAGTTACATAATTGTTACATATCGTTTGTAATTACATAATTGTAGCAAGTGTAACATAATGCAATAACATAATGCAATCGTTTGTAGTTACATAATTGTAATAACTGCAGTCCTGACAGTGGTGTGTCTCCACATTTATCCTCTGTACCCCTCCTGATAAGAAAGGGAAGCCAGGAATATCGAAGAACTAGCACAAAGCCGTAATAATGGTTATATGACACTGGAGAGTAGAGGTGGAAGACAGACAGTAACAAGAGTCGTCAATCTCCACCTCCAGCATCAGTACCTCTTCTGCTCAGAAGAGGAGAGAAGTGTTGGAGGAGAGACAGTAACAAAATCTTGTCTCTCCACCTCCACCCTCTGTACCTCTTCAGCTCAGAAGAGGAGAGGAGAAGAGGTGGAGGACTGTCCTCCACCTCTTCTACCCTCCTCTTCTTATCAATAGAGGGACAGAGGAAGGAGATGGAGAGACACGACTTTTGTTAGTCTCTCCTCTACCTCTTCTCCTCTCCTCTCCTGAGCAAGTGAGGTACAGATGAAGGAATATTACAGACACGATTTTTGATTCAGTCTGTCCTCCACCTTTTGTCCTCTTGAGCAGAAGAGGTGAAGAGAAAGAAGGTTGAGAGACACCACTTTTGTTACCGTCTGTACCGTTCTCCAGCAGCCCACCTTCCTCCTTCTGGGGGATGGGGAGGGGACTGAGGGACGTTTGTGTAGCAAGGCAACTCCACCGGCTTGTTGTTGTTCTTCCTCTCCTCACTTTGTTATCCATTGCACTTGCTACGAGATAGCAAAATAAGGAGAAGAAGAAGAACAACAACAACAACAATAAAGACAGAAAAACAAGAAAAGGGAAGAAGAAGAAGAAAAAGGAAGAAGAAAAAGGGCAAGAAAAAACGTCTTCATGGTAAATTTGCTGATAAATGTTGGCTAGATTCAGGGCCGGACAGCGCACATTACTCCGTCGTGCCCTGAAATTTATGGACTTCGATCAAGAGCGACGGCGATAACTTGACATCAGCCTGGGACTAATAACTTTACACAAACTTGGAGATAATTTGGCAAATAACTTAGCTATAATAACCTGCCAAGAACTTGGTGGTAATTCAGCGATAATCAGTTTACATCAAACTTATGAAACCGTTGTCATAACACGTCAGTAATAATTTGGTAAGAACTGCACAACAACCTAATAATTAATGCAGATATCAAGAAGAGCGTTCTAAGAGTGCAACGCCCGTGTCCACCAAACAACCTTACTTTTAGCTTGGCTCTGTGACCTCGACTTTCAACCTCGACCTTCGATAGATTCCTCTATAATTTTAATTACTTTATTCTTGCCTGACCCATAATACCTTCATTATTTGGCTCAAAAACTGTATGAGTTAACCTTACCCTGTGGCCTTGACCTTTGACCCTTTCCTGTGACCTTGACCCAAGACTGGTAGTTCTCAAAATCGAATCCCCTTGTCCTTGCCGTAGACGGAACCATTCCTAAAATTTTGGTCTAAATCGGATAAAGATTGTTTGCGTTGACCTTGCCATGTGACAATGACTTTCCAGCTGTTGTTCTCACAAACTATAGGTACAAGACACCCACCACCATTATATGGTCAAAATAAGATCAAAACGGCTTTAGTTATTTTGTTCAAACACAGTCACACATGTTGAACTTTTACGTTGCCCTGTGACCTTGACCTTTGACTGATTGTTCTCAAAATCGAATCACTCCGAGCTTGGCTTACCCTCAAAGCTTCACCAAGTTTGGTTTAAAGTGAATCAAAACTGTGTTATTTGATCTTGCCATATGATTTTATTGTGACCTATAGCTGTCAAAAACAATGAGTAAACCCACTGGCTGGCCCTAACCCTCAGCCCTTCCACAATGTTTTGTTAAGTTCAGATGGAAAATTTGTTTTGTTCACACACACACACACACACACACACACACACACACACACACACACACACACACACACACACACACACACACAGAGGCATGCACACGAGCGCACGCGCGCAAAGCATTATATGCTCTGGGTTACCGCCCGCGAGGGGTGTAATAACAGCGATAACAACATGGAAATTACAGTGATAACAAGCAGGAAAAAAGAGCGACAGCAAGAATTGGATGTGTGACTCTGTACACGGCAGGTTACTCACATGCCTTCACTTAAGCAATAGCGATAAGGAGATAACAGAGATAAGGACAAGGAAGTAACAGTAATAAGAGAAAAATAACACAGAAATAGCAACGCTAATAATAGGTAAATAACAGTGATAACAACAAGGAAATCACAACAACGACAAAACGTACATAGTGACAGATTTACGAGACAATAACAAGGCATTAATAACGAAAGATAACAGCGACAACAGGGAAATAAAACAGACATAACAGCACTGACAACAGAAGGGTGGACAGTTCTGCAGACGGCAACTCTCTGGGGGTATCCATTACTTATAAAAGGTCAACTGGCCCCCGACGCATTGATCTCGACACACCACCTCACTCCCACTCCTCTTCCTCCTGCTACTGATACTGCTGCTGTTTCT
Source organism: Coenobita brevimanus (assembly GCF_032717465.1). NCBI lineage: Eukaryota > Metazoa > Arthropoda > Malacostraca > Decapoda > Coenobitidae > Coenobita > Coenobita brevimanus. Next base: position 6,450,099 of record NC_136996.1, on the reverse strand, counting down.
ACTGCTGTTACTGAGACTACTGTTGTTACTGCTCCTCCTCATCCTGCTTCTACTGCTCCTTTTCATCCTTTTTTGCTCTTAATCTTGCTACGTCTATTCCACCTCCTCCTACTACTTCAGCTGTTCCTCCACCTGCTACTATTACTCCTTCTGCTACTTCTACTCCTCTTCCTCCTGCTACTTGTGCTGCTCCTCCTCCTGCTACTTCTAGTGCTCTTAATTCTCCGTCTTCTACAGATTCTGATACTGTTACAGTGACTGCTGCTACTGCAGATACGAACACCGCCTCTCTCTCTCACTGCTCCTTTCCCTCCTTTTGCTACTGCTGCTGCTCTTCCTTCTCCTCCTGTTATTTCTTCTCCTCTCCTCCTCCTCCTCCCCCTCTTGTTGCTGTCTAGTTCGTGGTTACCTGTACATCGAAAGGGGATCAAACTGGCTGTCTGCACTGACTGGCTATTAAGGCAGCTTGTGTACCTGCTTGATCTGTTTACATTACCTTGCTGTTCACTCCTCCTCATCCTCCTACCGCTACTTCTAGTCATGTTTCTCATGCTGTTGCTGTTAATGTTGCTGCTACTGATACTGCTGTTCTGACTACACCATCTCACCTTTCACAGTTTTTTTTTTTTTTTTTCCTGCGACTGGTACTGCTACTGCTGCTGTCAAAACATCATTTCATCCCTCACTTTCCCTTGCTACTTCTACTATTATTGCTATTGCTACTGCTACTGCTAATCGGATTAAACCACCCCGGCCTAACAACTACTACTCTTTCTCTTTCTGCTCCTGCTAATGCTAATCTTGTTTATGGTTAACTGGACTACGCTCGGGGGTCATTCCGGAGATCAGTGTTACCTAATGATGCCTATGTGTCACCGGATTATATTGTTAAGTGATTTTATGTATACAAGGACGACATTGTTTTTATTTACGTGCTTTATTTATTTATTCTTTATTTATTCTTTTTTGGGGGGTTAGGGGTACGATATGATTATGTTGGCGATTTGTTTTCTTAGTTTGTGTAAAATATCTCTCATCCAATTCCTTTATGTCCCATCAGGAGCGTAGAGGCCCGGGGGTAAGCAACTCATTCCTGAGATTTAAGACTAGAGCTACCAGTCCCGCTCGCCCCTGAGTGGCATTTATGTGAGCAATAAACTTCATCAACCCCTTACATGGAAGCCTTAACAAGCCCCAGCTGGTTATAATACCTTAATTCACTAAATTATCAGGTATCCATTTGGTTTAACACCCCGCAGAGTAAATGGTTTCTTTGGTCACAGGAAACAATTTGGCTTGTCCGTCGGTGTAGTGATATGAATGTTGCACTATACCGAGTGTGTTGACGATGGACGCCCCAACTTCCCCACTTTATTGTTAGTTTGTATTACCTGATTTTTCTTCCAAGATATTTTGAGCACATGACTCAACTTCTTATTCTGGTTATGATTTTATTAGAATCGGGCATTTCCTGATTATCTGGCTAATATGTGTTAGATTACTTTTTTACCTGGAACTATTACGTGTAAGATCAATAGGAATTGGGTTACAAACTGAATTACTTTATGGTAGCCTAGTTCCTAGCTGGGGGATCACGCAACCGATCAGCATTATCTGATTCGCCAGATTTTGTTAGCCTGATTTTATAGCTTACCGTTCTCATAAAACTTAACCTCTTTGTAAGCACGAATATCTTTGTAATAATGTAACCCACGATGATTCGACTAACCCTTTCACTACGAGGAGACCATTTCCATTTAGTCATGCTATCGCTAGACTATTTTATTAACATCAGGAGATACTTCTCGAACTGGTGGGGTTATATTTAGTTTTCATTTACTCCTTCACTACTAGAGTGGACTACTGAGCTGAAGAACTTTGCCACTGACAAAAATAAAATACGACATTCTTCACGTCCTCGGGCTAAAGGGATTAAGCTTAGAATATTATGTTTAAACTATGGTTCGATTTTAACCTTTCCAAAATGCAGTTCGTTATATATTTAGCAAAATCATACCAAAGTAAATTAAATACTTGTTTGACCACTGTGAGTATAAGACAACTCCTTGAAAATGAGATCTAAGGAATGTAGACGCCGAAACTTCACGTCCTGTGTAAAACTCATATTTGATGAACAACAAAGGTAAAAGAGCGGCAACAGTTTGTAGATCTGATAACAGTCTGTACATTGATTCGACATCATCATATTTTACTGTGAAGTTAAACCCATCGATTCGTCATAAAAACAGCCCCACTGATATTATAATGCCGCACTAGATGTGTCTGGTATTAGTTCAAGTGCCTGAGTGACGTATGAGGCCTGCAGGGGATCAGACCTTTGCTGATGTACAGTAGAGGAATTACTGGACCAGGGAAATGTGCTTCTTAACTCAGTTTAAGTTGAATATATTATAAGAAACTAGAAAGCAGCAGAGGGCGCATACCTCAGCCAAAACTAATGAATTTATGATTTACTGTTGTAAAACCTGTTTTCTGCCCGATGAATATTTTTTACGATCTCACATAGTAATTTAATTCTACGGTTTTAGTCTGCTCTGTTACACTGTCACATTTACAAAGAGAACATACCTCAGCCTTGGCTAAGAAAATTTATTATTCATTCCTGCACTTGGGTTCAGATCCACCCCAAAATCTAACCAACTCTTCCTTAACTCACTGCCCACCTATCCAATGGATTTCACTGAAATCCATTATCAACTTTTAAAAATATCTTGTAAACAAACAAACAAGTAGACAGACTCGGATGGATACATAACCGTCCAACTTCACTGGCGGAAGTAAAAAGAACTGTAGGATAATGGCAGAAAAAAAAATATAGGCAGAGAAAAAGATGAAGAGATAAATTTCCATATCTTCCAAGCTGGAATGGAATAGGCAAACAGTGAAGTTGTCAAAGTGAAGAAAATTGGTAGAGAACTTTTTTTTTTCTTTCGCTGCAGGTGATTATAAACACTGTTCAGAACTTTTTCTTGTTAGGGTCACCTACAATTAGATCTCTCTCTCTCTCTCTCTCTCTCTCTCTCACACACACACACACACACACACACACACACACACACACACACACACACACACACACACACACACACACACACACACACACACACACACACACACACGCTGGTGATTCTACCCTTCACCTTTCAGTTTGGTTCCCGCAACTTCCAGCTCAGCAGTTACTTCAACAAACAAGGGATGAGGCTATGGCACACCTAATGTCTGATTTGGCTCGTATCTCTGACTGGGGAAAAAATAATCTTGTTTTTAATGCATCAAAGACTCAGTTCTTACAACCATCAACCTGACAAAATCTTCCACAGGAGTACCCACTAATGTTTAATAATATCCAGCTAAATCCTGCATCATCCTTTAACATGTTTGAGGTTTCATTTTCTCAGGACTTATCTTGGAAAGATCATATGACATCTCTTGTAAAATCTTCTTTCAGGAGATTAGGTGTGCTAAGCCGACTTCGTACCTTCTTTACCCCTGCACAGCTGTTGACTTTATACACGGGTTTTATTCGCCCCTGAGTAGAGTACAACTCTTATGTGTGAGGAGGCTCCCCGCATACAGCTCTTCTCAACAGGGTGGAGTCAAAAGCTTTTCGTCTCATTAATTCTCCTACTCGTAATTACTGGCTCCCTTCAACCTCTGTCTCTTCGCCGTACTGTGACATCTTTATCTCTTTTCTACCGCTACTTCAATGGTTACTGCTCTGAACTGTCTGCTTGCATCCCTTCACCTCTACGGCGGGCGCGTAGCACCCGTCTAGCAACAAACCCCCTTCCCTTTTCTGTCCAACTCTCTAATGCAAGAGTTATCCGTAACTCCCACTTCTTAATTTATGCAACAGGTCAACTCTGGAACTGTCTCCCTCTGTCTGTCTTTCCTACTTTCTATGATCTCCAGTCTTTCATACGCATTGTGTCCAGGCATCTCTAAATGAACGGATCTTGAATTTAGCTCTCTTTTCTATTGTTTTTTTTTTTTTTCTTGGAAGGAACGATTTAAAGTGGGCTCTTAGCCTTTGGTTCCTTTTTTCTTGCGTAAATACACACACACACACACACACACACACACACACACACACACACACACACACACACACACACACACACACACACACACACTATCGAACGCACACACAAAAGCAAACATAAATACATACATACACACACACATACAGACAGTATACACTTACACTCATACACATAAACATATTCATACAGTATACACATGTAACAATGAACTGGCAATCTATCCATTTGCCTGTGTGTACCAATCGATCAATAGGTCAGTGTGTACATCTGTGCCACACACACACACACACACACACACACACACACACACACACACACACACACACACACACACACAAAGTTCAAGTCCAGTGTGGGAGTTTGGGTCGGTAAGCCTTAAGAATTGAATGATTTATCTCTCCAAGTAATGCTGGCCCCTCTGCCTCTGTCTAAAGCCGAATGCATTAACACACACACACACACACACACACACACACACACACACACACACACACACACACACACACACACACACACACACACACGCACGCACGCACACATACGTACACGCACACGCACACATACATACACGCACACATAAGCACGCAGTCATATACACACTACTTACGAGTGTCTACCTATATATATATATATATATATATATATATGCATGGATGCATCTATCTGCCTGTCTGTACTCGTCCATGTCTGTCTATCTACCTATGTATCTATATGTCACACTCAACACATACAAAATACACGAGTACACAGACATGCACACAAATACTCTGTGTGTGTGTGTGTGTGTGTGTGTGTGTGTGTGTGTGTGTGTGTGTGTGTGTGTCTGTCTGTCTGTGTGTCTCTCTCTCTCTCTCTCTCTCTCTCTCTCTCTCTCTCTCTGAGCGTTTGGTTCGGTATGCCTTTAAGAGCTAAATGATGTATCCCTGCGTTCAAAACCTGTCCCAGCCCAAAATGTTAAAGGGAAACAATAACAACATCAACAACACCAGCAACAGCGACAATATCATCAATAACAAAAATATCATCAATAACGAGAGCATCAACAATAAAGACAGTAACAACAACAGCAATAATAATAGAAGAAGAAGAAGAAGAAGAAGAAGAACAAGAACAAGAACAAGAAGAGGAAGACGAAGAAGAAGAAGAAGAAGAAGAAACCCAGAAATCCCTCAAGGACCCAGGATTCTTATTTACAAACTTTCTTGGGCTTTAGCTGTGCATTTTATCGCCTAATTAGACTTGACCTTCACTCATCCGTCTACCAATCCCTTCATTACCAAACTCTCTTGTCCTTTGGCTGTTTATAAGATGCCTTGTATATATTTTCCCCTCACTAATACAACTACCAAACCATTCACGACCGAACTAGAGTGAATAGGATGTTGTGTATAAGATTGTTTTTATTTTTGCCTACACTCATACACCTACCATATATTTAGCAATCACATTCTCTTGAACTTAGGCTGTGTATAATTTACCTTGAATATACTTTTGCACACACTCTTAAAGATACCACATGCTTCGTAACCACATACTTCATACAGGTGCATACTCCATACACACTCCATACATACTTCATTCAGCTCTATACTTCATACACAGTTCATACATACTTCCTACAGCTGCATGCTTCATACATGCTTCATACATACTTCATACATACTTCATACACCTACATACTTCATACATACTTCATACACCTACATACTTCATACATACTTCATACACCTACATACTTCATACATACTTCATACACCTACATACTTCATACATACTTCATACACCTACATACTTCATACGTACTTCATACACCTACATACTTCATACGTACTTCATACACCTACATACTTCATACATACTTCATACACCTACATACTTCATACGTACTTCATACTCCTACATACTTCATACGTACTTCATACACCTACATACTTCATACATACTTCATACACCTACATACTTCATATGTACTTCATACACCTACATACTTCATACGTACTTCATACACCTACATACTTCATATGTACTTCATACACCTACATACTTCATACATACTTCATACACCTACATACTTCATACATACTTCATACACCTACATACTTCATACGTACTTCATACTCCTACATACTTCATACGTACTTCATACACCTACATACTTCATACATACTTCATACACCTACATACTTCATATGTACTTCATACACCTACATACTTCATACGTACTTCATACACCTACATACTTCATATGTACTTCATACACCTACATACTTCATACATACTTCATACACCTACATACTTCATACATACTTCATACAGTTACCGATAAACTTTGCAACCAAACTCACGTGTGCTTAGGTTGTGTATAATCTGCCTTGTATACACTTTTGCATACACCCATAGCGTTGCCATACACCTCATGACCCAACCAGGATGAAATATTAACGTAAAAGAAACACGAGAAAAACATACTATTTCTGATGATAAAGTGATAAGGAGACTTGTTTATTCTCCACAATGGCTAACCCTCTCATGCTCCGGAAAACTCTAGTATATTCTTCTACCTAACATTATACGATTTTCTTCAGCTGGGAGTTAGTCATAGGAGCCCAGAGTGTTAAGATCCTTAATAAAAACGAATCATGTTACTTAGACTAAGGTAAATAGGGAAGAAGTAGAGAGAAGAGGGAAAGAGACGAGGTAAGAGAAGAGGTAAAGGGGAGGAGTAAAGGGAAGAGGAAGAGAAAATGTAAGAGAAGAGGAAGAGAGAAGAGGTAAAGAGAAAAGGAAGAGAGAATGGGAGAAATGAAGAAGCCAGGATACGAAGAAAAGAAAAGAGAAAAGGAGAGGAAAAGGGAACAGGTAAGAAGAATACGTAAAGTGAGGGAAGAGACAGAGAAGACAAGAGGCAAAGAGAAGAAGCAAAGGAACAAAGAGAGGAGGCAGAGAGAAAAGGAACGGAGTAGAAGCAGAGGTAACTTGAATTCTTTAGGATGAAGACAGCGGAAGAGAGGCATAAAGAGGAGAGAGTAGGAAGTGAGCAAGAAGCAGTGAGTTCAAATAAAGGAGAGAGAGAGAGAGAGAGAGAGAGAGAGAGAGAGAGAGAGAGAGAGAGAGAGAGAGAGAACGTCTGTACGTGTTGGTCATAGTGTTGCCTAATAAAGAGCATAATAGCAAAGTTACTGAGATATATATCTATATATCTATCTCTCTCTCTCTCTCTCTCTCTATCTATCTATCTATCTATCTATCTATCTATCTATATCTATCTATCTATCTATCTATCTATATATATATATATATATATATATATGTCTGTATGTATATAAAAGAGAAAGAGAGAGAGAGAGAGAGAGAGAGAGAGAGAGAGAGAGAGAGAGAGAGAGAGAGAGAGAGAGAGCCTGCGTTGGTCATACTGTTGCCTAATATGGTACTTAATTACAGCAAAGTTAATTACAGGACCTCAGGAGCCGACACAAGCCACGTCTAGGTCATTATCTTCTTCCTTATACAAAATTCAGTAACCTCTTCAGCTCATCGACCCCCCTCTCTCTCTCTCTCTCTATGCAGCCCATTTTATTAACCTGAATAAAATCGTCTGGAGATAGAGAAAAGTAATGCGATATCGGTTTCAGTAAATCAACCCCCTTAAACTGACGACGTATGTTTTCATTTTATTCTTATCTTCAGACGATTTTATTCAGCTGTAGAGAGACTTCTGACACTGTCGATTTTAGAAATGCCCTTCGTTATCCTCTTCAATATTAGACATCTTTCCTAACGTCACTAACATCATCTAAAGGTTATCTGACTGCAGTAATGGAGGCGTCATCGAGTTGAAGGGGTTAAAATGAGGGGTTAAAATGGGTCTATGATTTGTTCACTAAACGGCAAACTCAATGCGAGTCGACAATAATATTAATAATAATAAAAATAATAATAATAATAATAATAATAATAATTAGAAGAAGGAAAAGAAGAAGATGAAGAAGAAGAAGAAGAAGCAGAGGAAGAAGAAGAAGAAACAAAAAGATCAATAATAATAATAACAGTAACAATAATAAAAATCATCATCATCATCATCGTCATCATCATAAGTAGAAGAAAAAGAACAACGTCGACAACAACAACAACAACAATAATAATAATAATAATAATAATAAAGAGAAAAACCACCACAAGAGTCTGTAAACCTGAGTCTAATAGTATCCTAACAGAGATTTTACCGCCTAATATAACTTTAATCGCTGGTCATTATCCTTCACCCACTCAGTACATTAAATAGAGCTCAGTGTAATTTTTTCTTTAAATTTTGTTCACCTTATTATTATTTTTGTTCCTTTTTGCAGTCATCGTGTCCAGTTCATAATTATAGAACTAGAATTCGTGCATGATCATAATTACAGAACTAGAATTTGTGCATGATCATAATTATAGAACTAGAATTTCTGGGTGTCTTCAGTGCACCCCTGTCCTTGAGAATTGGGAGCATCGACCCCTTCAGCCTAACATGTGCTGTACATTTTATTTTATTCTTATTTCCAGGCGAATTTATTTTCCTTTAGGGCAGACTTTCAAACTCCTGAGGTTAAATATAGTCTTCATTTCAGTCTTTACTACAAGAGGCATATCCCATTTGTCTATCCATATCCAAATACCTTAAGCACGGAAAGGGTGGCCACAAACAAATCGCCTCCATGTCACCCTGTCCTCTGCAATCAGGCTGCCTTCTCTCCAGCTCTCACCCCCTCCTCTCAAATATTCCTCAACATCATCCCTCCGTTTCATCCTCGGTCTCCCCCTTTCCCCATTAACTTAGCTGATTAAAACTGAAAGCAAGATAAATAACCTAATAAAATACATAACGGTAGTGAAAGGATTAAAATACAGTCGTGTGTGTACCCAGGTGTCAATGTTTACATCAAGGAAAGTATTCTTGTTACATTCGGAGGGTTCCTTAAATCTCTTCCTTGGTGATTTATCTTCCTTATTACACCTTCCTTAAAATTTTCCTCTTAGGTTCCTTACAACTCTTCCTTAGCGATTTTTCCTCCATGTTTCAACATAACTTTCGTCTGGTAGGCTCCTTACATATCTTCCATAGCGATTTATCTTCCTTCTTACACCTTAGCATTCCCTATTACGCCTTAGCATTCCCTATTACACCTTAGCATTCTTCGGTCAGGTTTCTTACATATCTTCCTTACTCAGTCAACATCCTTATTGCTGCTTAAATATTCTCTTGCAGGTCATTCGTATCTCCATGCATAGATAAAGATTTAAAAAACAGCTCGCAAGAATGTATTAACGCATCAGAAACAGAAATAACTCGCTAAGGGGGAGGTGTTAGGATGCCCACTACGTTAACGAAAATACTGATACAAATCTCTCTCTCTCTTTCTCTCTCTCTCTCTCTCTCTCTCTGATCATCAACAACTCTTAGGCCTGTAAATTCTCGTCGGTAAAGGAAGCTCGTTAACACCTTTTTCCTAAGCGGTTTATTCTGCTCATCACACCTTACTGACCTATTCCGTGTTACATAATTCCTTCCAACATAACCATACTCTGCATAAACAACGTACTAAAGGACATTAACCAGCCATACTCAAAAATAAATCGCTAAGAAAGAGGTGTTAAGGAGCCTCTTGACCTGACGAGAATACGAGGCCTAGTTTTACCTGGGGCCGCCTCTTTCTATGGCCACACCGCTGATATCTCGCTCGTGGGATTCCTACAATAATGATGGAAGCGCTGGTAAGAAGGGAAGCATTGACTGTAAGGAATGTGTGTGTGTGTGTGTGTGTGTGTGTGTGTGTGTGTGTGTGTGTGTGTGTGTGTGTGTGTGTGTGTGTGTGTGTGTGTGTGTGTGTGTGTGTGTGTGTGTGTGTGTGTGTGTGTGTGTGAGAGAGAGAGAGAGAGAGAGAGAGAGAGAGAGAGAGAGAGATTCGAAGAAGAAATATAAGAACGAATACAGCAACAATTACCTGCCTCTATTTACGACCACGCACTAATTAAGCAAACGACAAATAAGGTGGGAGATAATAAAGAAGAAAATACCAACAATGCAACAAGGAAGACCAAGGAACATAAAAGGATATGAAGTAGTATTAGAAACCTGAGTAAACAGTAATTAAGAAGGGCCCCATGAATCATTGGCAAAGGAAATGGTTACTCTGTCTTTGTGATTCTGTAAAAGATGGTGTTTATATCCGAAGTCAAAAATACAGTACTACAATTGCTTGTAATAATATTAATAATTATATTAATGACAATAAAAATAGTGACTAGTCTTCATTATCATCATCATTATCAGCCGCATCATCATCGTCATTGTCATCTCAACCTTGATTCCTTCCTAAAGTATGAGGTGAGGCAAGATCCAGAAACGAGGAAAAACATAAAGATACAACCAAAAATCCACATCGTTAGCACTTCCGATGTTTAGGATATTTCTCCATAACCCATTAGGTACGATGACGCTATATACAGTGTTTGAAATAAAGAATGAAATTTTAACTGGAAGGGTTATATGTTGTATGCGTAGTCTTTATTAGCCTTTTCCCTGCTAGATGTTCTCCTAAAGCTGAATATAATCATGTAGCACCATCGTCATAAATTTTTCTTAATCATTATCTCAGTAGGATTAACCCCCTAAATCCGGTGACGTATTTTCATCTTTCTTTTATCATCTTCAGGCGATTTTATTCAGTTTAGGGAGATTTTTTCGAACTGGAGAGGTCAAATGTAACCTTCCTTTACCCTTTCTCTAAAGAAAAAATCTACATAAGATTAAATAAAGTAACTGGAAAGTAGAACAATCGTCTTCCTTTACCCCTTCACTAACAGAGGTCTCCTTTGAGCTCAACAAAACCACCTGGAAATAGAAATAAAAAGTCAATAAAGCAGGTCATAGGACTGAAGATATTAGAAATAGAAGCCGGATTCACAGAGGCCCTGCACGACATCCAAGGAGTCTCTCTCTCTCTCTCTCTCTCTCTCTCTCTCTCTCTCTCTCTCTCTCTCTCTCTCTCTCTCTCTCTCAAGTATCGGCACGGAATACTAATCAGTTTCAATCATTTATTAATTGCTTCAGTCTTTATTGCCCTACCAGGAACGTAGGCGCCCCAGGCAAGGGAAGGCAGTCCAAAAATTTAAGATTAGTGCCCAGTCGCCCGTACTTGAACAGCAGTAGTCCATGTGATCAAGAAGCCAAATTATGCCAAAACATCACATTGTTTATAAAGCCTTACGAACCACATCTGATTGAAGCGCCTCAACCCACTAGAGCAAGAGGCTTCCATTAGTTGGCTATAACGTTACCACTCAGCGTATTAAATAGTTTCCTGAGTTACATGAAACCATTTGCTTCCTCGCTCAATGCAGTCACCTAAAGAAAGAAAAGAAGTTATTGAGTTACTCTCCCCCATACCCCTGACTGTGATTTTTTTATTTCATATTTTAGTCTCGCTACCTCCAGGCAATTATAGTCAATTTAAGAGAGACTTTACGCTCTGACGAGGTGAAACACAGCCTAAAAAGACGCCTTCACTACAACAAGATTCCTCTTAGAAGAAAAAAAAATCATATGGAGCTTGCAAAACACTAATGGAATATGTCACTGGATTGTGTTCAAATAATTTGGTTTTAAGGTGGAGTCAGGATATCGAAGGTCTGGATGATGTGTGAATGGCTGTGTAGTCCATGTCACTGGGTACACTGACTGATAGTTCTTATACTTCTGTTCCGTATTACTGGATCCTAATGCACCAAATCCCTTAGGCGAATGATAATGATGATGATGCTGAGGAGGAGGAGGAGGAGGAGGATCATGATCATGATAATATGATGATGATGATGATGATGATGATGATGGCGATGGTGATGACGAAGGTGATGATGAACAGCGATGGTGATCATGAATGTAATTAAATAATTAAGTCAAGCTGTGTATGTGTGTCTTTCTGTGCGTTTGTTCGTTTTCTTCACGTGAACGGTAATAGATATCGACTTAGTTCTTTTTACCATAGGTCAGGGTAAGCCCAGGGAGTGTTAGAAAAATACCAAACAATAATTTCGGCGATTGCGCGTGACGCGACGGCGCAAAATTGTCGATAATCGCGACACGCTAATATATCTGTCTGTGCGTTTGTTCGTCCCTTTCGCAAGAACTGTAATATATACAGACTTTATCGTTTTTGCATTAGGTCGGGGTAATTCCAGGGAGAGTCAGAAAAAAAATGGCGATCGCACGCGACACGACGGCGCAATTTTGTTGGCAATCGCGACACGCAAAAATACGAGAAAATAATTGTTCGACTTTCTGGTCAGAATTGGTCACTGTGAGCTCAATAACGGTATGGAAACAAATATAATGGTATTTGCAGACATTTTGTAATGAAAGGCTATTAGTCCCACAAATTTTTCCGGACAAACACTAGTAATGATAATAATGATAATGATAATAATAATAATAATAATAATAATAATAATAATAACAATAAGAGTAATAACAATAATAACATCCAAAACAACATTAATTATATAAATCAATAGCTACACCACGACCCATCTTTGCTTCCGCTCTAGTTTCTGTTTTTTTTTTTTTTTCTGTTCTCCCGCTGTGAATAATTCGTGGCTCTGAATGAGGGAACCGGAGTAATAATGAGCGTGTTGACTCAGGACAAACAGTAACTGGTTTTTAATTTTCCCGCCAGTTTACCTACCTGCTTGCCTGCCTCCTTACCAGCCTATTTACCAGCGTCCCTGCTTACATGTCTACCTACTTACGGCCTTCCTACTTACTTATCTATCTATTTACCCGCCTACCGGTACCTAATTTACCTGCCCTCCTACTTACCATTCTATCTAATTATCTGCCTACCTACTTACCAGGATGGCTGTACTGACCAACGTGCTTATTAGTGTATCCATTCACCAGCCTGCCTTCCATGCTACCTACTTACCCGCCTACCTACCATTACCAGTCTTCCTACTCACTAGTCTGTCTACTAACTTGCTTACCTACTTTCCAGCCTGCATACTAAGCAACCTACCTATCTACCAACACAGCTATCTGCCTACCCACTTACCTGCTTTCCCTCATAATTACTTATCTACCTACTCACATGTATGCCAACCAACCGCTCTGCATACCTGTCAGCCTTCCTACCTGCCACTGTGCATACCTTTCGGTCTGCCTACCTACTATTCTACTTACCTGTAAGCCTACTACCTACCACTCTGCACACCTGCCAGCCTGTTTACCTACCACTCTACATACCTGTCAACCTGCCTCCCTACTATTCTACATACCTATCAACCCACCTACCTACCTAGCACTCTACATACCTGCCAGCCTGCCTACCTACCACTCCACATACCTGTCAGCCTGCCTACGTACCTACCAGTCTACATACCTGCCAGCCTGCCTACCTACCACTGGCGTAGTTATGGCGGTACCTGGGGGGGTGCCCGGCTCCTCCATTCAGTCCCTTGTCCCCCGCCCCACTGCCTCCGTATTAGAAATTCCATTTATTTACTGTGTACATATTGAGCAGTAATGTCCCCTCCGGGTGAGGGGTTGGCCCCACCTTGGCCCCCCCATCTCTCAAGCTAAGTCATTGCTATCTTCCACTCTACGTACCTGCCAATCTGCCTGCCTACCACTCTGGATACCTACCATCCTGCCTATTTAGCACTCTACGTACCTGCTTTCCTGCCATCCTGCCAACCTACCTACCACTCGGGCATTAGCAGAATATAGTCATTACGATTTCTCATGTCCCGGAAGGATTACTAAAACAGATTGTATAAACCCACAGACCAGAGACCACTCCTAAGCTGAACAGTATCGTCTGGCGGTGGCAACAGAAATGCAGTTCTATTTACTCATGCCTTGAAGGTTTAACGGAAGTATTTTTAAACCTCAAGAAGCCCGTTCGAAATTAAACAAAATTATCTCGGTAGTAGCAACAAATTATTTTCAAAGTTCGCCGTACTGAAAGGATAAATATTCATAGCTTTATGTAAATGACGATAAGAAGGCCGGTAGTAACAGTGGGTTTGGTAATGAAAAAGATAATGATAATGGTGGTGGTGGTGGTGGTGATGATGGTGGTGGTGATGGTGATAATGTTGACTGTGGTAGTGACGCTGCCTATAAAGATTAAGCTAATTATTCAAGCCTGGCTAGGAAGCTAATTATTTAAACTTGGCTAGGCTGGGTTGGGTTGGGTTGAGTTGGCTTGGCTTGGCTGGCCTGAACATTGTTGAGTTGTGGTATTTGGATTGGATTACGTTACGTTGGTTTGGGGTGAGTTTAGGTGGACTGCGATAGGAGGGGTTAAATCAAGTGAGTCTGATTTAAGTTTGGTTTGATTTGGTTTGAATTGAGTTTGGTTGAGTTAAGCTGGGTTCGGCTGGGTATGACTGGAATGGGTTGGGCTGAGTCTGGTTGGAATGAGTTTAGTTTTGCTGGGTTAGGCTAGGTTAGGATAGTTTAGGTTACGTTAGGCTTGGTTTGGATGAATTGACTTCGGTTGTGCTGGGTTCGGCTGATGTGGGTTGGGTCTGGCTGGATTGGGTTGGGTTGGATTTGGTTTGGTTTGGTTGGGTTAGGTTACGTTGGATTAGGGTGGGTTTGACCGGGTTTGGTTGAGTTGGGTTGATTTAACCCTTTTCTGCAAAGGAGCCTTTCTAAGCAGAATAAAACTGTCTGGTGACAGCAAGAGTGATGTAAAAATGTAATACGATAAGCAGGTTGGCAATAATAGTGGGTGTGGTAGTGAGATGTTGTTAGAGTGATGATGATGATGATGGTGGTGCTGATGATGTGGTGACAGAACGACAATGATGGTAATGATACACATGACATCATTCTCGTACTTACTGTTTGCGTTAGGTTAAATTAGTTTAACTTAGGTTGATTTGGGTTGGGTTGGGTTAGAATGGATTGGATTCTCTTCGGCTGGATTAAGTTAGGCTGGGTTAGGTTTAGTTAGTTAATATATAGCCTTCGTTATTCCCTTCAGTACGAGGGGCTCTCCTAGGCTGAAGAATACCATCTGTTGGAGGCAAGGTTAAAGTAAAAACAAGACGATTGGCATACTGGTAGTGCTAGTGGGTGTGGTAATGGTAGCAGCTATAGTGGTGATGTGAAAATGAGAGTAGTTGTAATGAGCAGATCGATGATGGTAGTGATACGCCTGTGATCATGCCTATTGCCTACCTATCATTTTTTCCTTTTAATATTCATGGACAAGGCGTCACTAGGAACAAAACTTCCATAACTGACAGGACTATGTTAATCCTTTGCATCCAATTATAAAGTTTATTTTTGCTACCTCTAGACCAGTTTGTTTGCCTTGGAGAAAATGCGTGTAATGATGGGGTTAGAAGTAGTCGCCATTAATTATTCATTCACTACCTGGTTTTTCTACTACAACTGAATGAAATCGTCGAAGGCAAGCAGAACAGATTCAGAATACGTCATCGGATTGGAGAGAGAGAGAGAGAGAGAGAGAGAGAGAGAGAGAGAGAGAGAGAGAGAGAGAGAGAGAGAGAGAGAGAGAGAGAGAGAGAGAGAGAGAATATAATTTCATAAACTGAAAAGTGAAAAAGGTGAATGCACTACACCTTGCCTAAAAATGCCTATAAAACACACACACTCATTATGAACAGAAATTTGCCTTAAGGTTGTAAAAAAGAGAACAATTTATCACATAACCTCTTCAGTTTAAAGGATCTCTCATCAACTAAATAGACTCGTCTGGTAAGGTAGTTAATTACAGGGTCAAAATCTGTTATACACACACACACACACACACACACACACACACACACACACACACACACACACACACACACACAAATATCCTCGGGATTATAATGCTGATCAATATACAGGAGATATATGCCGGTACACACCAAAACGTTTAAAGAAGAAAAAAAATCCGACTCTTCAATTAAAGACGCATTTTTACTGCATTTTTTTCCATCGCCAGACGGTTTTATCCAGCTCCAGGGGGGATTTTCAGAGTGGTGGGGTTAGATACAGGGTTCACTGGCACCTTGGTCTCGTAAGTGTTCTAATCTGAAGTAAGTTGTCTAAATATATCAACAGGGCGATATGGAGGCGATTTGTTTGTGGCCACCCCTTACGGGACTGAGGCGTCTGGCAATAAATAGACAGTATAATAAAAAAATGCATCATCGGATTGGGGAGACTAAACTCTTAATTAATATGTAGGCTTCCACTGCTGCCATAACACTCAGGAAAGAATTTTAAAAAGTAATCATTTCCAAACACAAACATTTCCCTTGCCAGACTAATAAATTATAATGTGAAAATGCCAAAAGCTAAGCCACAAGATTTCATTATAATTCACCCTTGCCGTTGTAACCCCATGAATACAATTAGAATATTTATAAAGGAATAAAAAAAGATGGAAGATGGACAAGGATAGTGGGTGAGGGAGTTCATCCATTTACTTGATGTAGCGTTGCCTTCAGGTGATTCTGCACTGAGTTACAAGCCAAATAATTTCTTGTAACCCAGGAAATCATTCACTACGTCGGGTGATAACCATATAACTAACTTGGCCACTAATGGTCTCTTGGAGTGAGGCGTTCCAACCGGATAAGGCCTATAAAGGTTTATGTGCGACGAATAAAGTTTATTTTTTATTTTTTTTATTTTTTTTATGCGAGGAAGAAGGAACCAAAGGCCATGAGCCCGCAATAAGAGTTCCCTCCAAGAGAAAAACAAAATACAAGAGAGAGCCAAATTCAAGATCCACTCATTTCGAGATGCCTGGACACACTGCGTTTGAAAGACTGGAGATCAGAGGAAGCAGAAAATACAGACAGAGGGAGACAGTTCCAGACTTGACCTGTTGCATAAATGAAGGACTGGGAGTAACGGTTAACTCTTGCATTACAGAGTTGGACAGAAAAGGGATGAGAGTTTCGTGCTAGACGGGTGCTACGCGCCCGTCGTAGAGGTGGAGGAATGCATGCAGACAGTTCAGAGGAGCAGTGACCATTAAAGTAGCGATAGAAAAGAGATAAAGATGCAACAGTGCGGCGAGGAGACAGGAGTTGAAGGGAATCAGTAAGAGGAGGAGAGTTAATGAGACGAAAAGCCTTTGACTCCACCCTATTGAGAAGAGCTGTATGTGGGGAGCCTCCCCACACATGAGAGTTGTACTCCACACAGGGGCGGATAAAACCCCTGTATACTGTAGAGTCAACAATTGTGCAGGGGTAAAGAAAGAACGGAGTGGTCACTCTCGCCTTAAATGCCTAGACTAGGCAGCCTAACCTCGAAACCCTACGCTTCAAATGGAACAAGAAAGGACTGGATGATAGATATGCAAAAAATGAAGACAGCAGTGCAGTTAGTCAACTCCATGTTTGACAACACTCCACTCAAGCTAATTTTATTCCCTTGCCAGGTAACACTGCACTCAAGTTATGATCATCCCCTCGCCTGATAACATTTCACTCGTTAGAATCGTCTCCTTGCCAGATAACACTCCACTCAAGTTATAATCGTCCCCTTGCCTGACAACACTCCACTGGTTAGAATCGTCCCCTTGCCTGATAACACTCCACTCGTTATAATCGTCTCCTTGCCTGATAACACTCCACTCAAGTTATGATCATCCCCTTGCCTGATAACACCCCACTCATTATAATCATCCCCTTGCCTGGTAACATTGCACTCAAGTTATGATCATCCCCTTGCCTGATAACACCCCACTCGTTATAATCATCCCCTCGCCTGATAACACGCCCCTCAAGTTTTTTTTTTTTTTTTTTTTTTTGGGGGGGGGCTTAAGCTTTTCGTTTTCTTTTTTTTTTCCATAAAAAATATTTGTGCACCTCGCCCCTCTCATGATCGAAACAACTCTATTATCCTATTCCGGCTAACACTAGTCGATTTTATTAAGTGGAGACTGGATCCTAGGAGACTAAGAATGTCAATCACTCCTTTATCTTTAGCATATGTGTGTATATAAAATTTTACCTGCAGACTAGCCACGTACATTCACCATTATTTTTGCCTCCCGCTCTCAACTTTTCTGCACCAGGCATCTTATAATATATTGATCCTGAACTTCAGCACTCCCTCATAACTTTACAATTCAAGCTTCTTGTCTCTCACCTTTTACATTATTTCGCCTGACATTTATCTTCGGACATCGCAGTCACTGAAACACTTATCTTACATCTGTCTCCTACATCATCATCACATCAACCTTTACAGTCTGGTGATTTTTTTACATTAATGCCTTCTACAAGGCGTTTTATTAACGTTAGCAAAGACTTTTTAAACGACGTGAGTTAGATGTTGCTTCTCTTATCCCCATCGCTACCAGACACCCTTTCTCAGGTGACTATATTCGTCTGGGCAATTCATGAATAAAACAAGAAGTACTCAGGACGTACAACCGTGTGACATTAGCCTTCGATATCTTCCCGTCAGAATCGAATTACTATACTCCATTCATGCCTAACCTTCAACACTCCTACCAACCTTGCTTCAGATCAAATAAATATTTGAGTTGACTTTGCCTAGTGACTCCTTTGACCTTTCCGTGTAACCTTGACTTTTGACTGAGTATTCTCAGCTGAATATCTTTATCCGTATTTTGACCTGAACCTCTCCACAAAACTTAGTGTATATCAGATGAAAACTGCTTAAGTTGACTTTACCATGTGATCTTTATCTTTTACCTATTGTTCTTTAAAAAAAAAAAAAAAAAAGTCAACCCCTTTGGTGATCCTCGTCTCATGCGCCAAGTTGGATCCAAATGTGATTAAAACTTTCTTAGTTATTTTGTTTACACATAAACATACGGGCTGACCTTGCATTGCGACCTTGATGTTTGATTTATTTAAAACCCTTCGTCCTTGCCTGACCCTTAATCGATCTACCAAAATTGGTTCAAAACGGATCAGTACTGTTTGAGCTGACCTTGTCCTTCGACCGTTTTCTGTGATCTTGACCTTCGAGAGCTTGTTTTCAAAATCTAACTCCTTTCTTCTTGTCTCATCCTCAACCATTCCACAAAGCGTGATCTACAGTAAACTAGATAAAACATGTTGAATTTGACCTAGTCCTGAGGCCTTGATCTTTGATCTCCTGTTATGAAATAAAATACACTTACTCCTCGGCTGACTCTCCATACTGCTTTTGTATGATTAATATCAAATAAAGACCGAGTTATTTTGTCCCCCTTCATCCCCCTACCCCGAGTGTAGTTAAAATCGGATATAATTTCTTCACGTCAATTTAGCTGGGTCTAACTTAACACTGACCTAGCCCTGTGACCTTGACCATAGACCTATTGTTCTCGATAACAATAAGTCAACCCATTGTCGGACCCCAACCCTTCTGTGACATTCTGGTTATTATCGTCTAAGAACTGAGTTATTTTGTTCACGTACACGCGCGCGTGAGCCAAACAAGTCATAACATCTGAGCTGGCTTCCCGAGCGCCGGTGTAACGAAAATTACGTCCTCGGGCAGAGAGACACCTTCAAGTTCGTAACACCTATTTTTTACAATTTCTCGCCTTCACTCACATTCTGATGTCCCTTATCTTCGAGTTCTCTCTTGTTGCTCTATTATTTCACCCCTAATTTGACATACTTATCTTCAAGGTATACTCTTTGCCAAGTTTTTGCTCATCTTCAAATCATCTCGTTGGCTGGAACATTTCACCCAGAACACCAGCTGTCCTTTGTTAATGTGGGAACCGTTAGATATGACGCTGATATTCGTGTTAAAAAGAACGAAATGGCTATAGTCTTTTCACCTTAACTTGGCCATGATATACGTTCGTTTGCAGCTTTCTTCATGTGACTCAGTGGCAGCAAAAGACAGCGCTACATACTTTCCGCAGCACTTCTCCGTGACTCGCATCATATACTAGAATAAATCAGCTATTACATCTCAGCACTGAAGGTGGAGATACGACAATTTTAGGTCAAGTTAAAGTTAAAAAAAAAAAAAAAAGTATAACAGCAGATCTTAGTTTGGTGTGTAACCTTGGCAACGACTTCCTCTTTGCCAGGGTAAGGGTAGCGTTAGGGGCCGGGTACACTTGCCCCCGAACATATGATCGACGAGACGAAACGAATCACCGGTTAGAGCTGCTTCAATATTCGAGTTTGAACGCTGGACGGACTCCTGAGCCTCGTTTCCTCTTGACGATCACATGTTCGGGGGCAAGTGTGTTCGGGCCCTTAAACAGGAACTATAGCTCACGATTGTACAAGCTCACTTCTTTTTCTATTCTCCATTTTCTTGCCCTTCACTTATTACATCCTATTCCTTCTATCCAGCACCTTGACCTGCCATTCTTGTACTCATGACCATACCATTATACATTTATCTCTTCATCTCTGTAATATATATTTTTTACAGATGTGAATGTCTATGGCATGTAGGATGACTGCTAGGCCTCAGAGAACGGAAAATCAAATCTTTACCTCAGCTCGGAAAAGTGATCATAGCACTGTCATCTCAAGCTTCTGCATTATCAACCCTTTGACTGTTGTATGTTTCTGAGAGCTGAATAAAATCACCCGTTGTATAATGGAATATAATACTGTACGACGTTCTTTATTCTCGGCCGTTTGGTTAATCTTGGGAGGCATTAGCATTATTGGTGTCCGAGGTTTCTCATGAAGACGGTAAAACAGTCTGTTGTTGGCTGAGATAAAGCGCAAAGTAAGCATTTTACCGACTAAGAGTTAAAACGATAGATCATTATCATATTCTGTTCTACCGTCCAATCATTTATTCTCCCATCAGGAAGGTAGAAGCCCAGGTCTACGTTACTTACCCTTCACATTCCAGGTTGGAAGAGGCAATCGTTTACCCCTGACTGGCACTAAGTGGACAGTAAACTCCAAGTATCTCTCGAATATAAACCCTCATGGGCCAAATGCGGTTGGAGCATCTCAACATATTTGAGTACCAGGCTCCATTTGATTACATGATTGCCCCCCCCCCACACACACACACCCGACATATCACCTAAGCTGCGAGTATGTTACACTAGTGCTCAGACCCCCTTAGGGCCTTGTCAAATTGAGATCGGACTTACTATAGGTAACGTAGGTTCGCAGCACTTTTTCCTTTGGAGTTCATTGTTTACATTACACCTAAACATTTTTGTGTTATTTATATAGATTATATATTGACATAGTTTGCATACAGAGGTGTAATATACTGAATAAATCGCTAAGAAAAAGGTGTTGTGAGTCTTCAAAGTCACGCAGAATACGGCCTATATTCTGACGTAAACTGTCCGATCGTGTAGGTCGTGCTAAAGTCGGAACAAAACATGCCATTTGATGTAGCCACTGTTTGGGCAAGCCGTTCCCCAGCGCCAAGAGTGACGAAGGTAACTCTGAAAAACCTTATGGCCAGAACGTAACCTATTGAAACGCGGTGTTTTTATTGACCATTAATCCAACCAACATGACCAGACAATTTGCGTCAGAACATGGGGCGTACCCCAGAGGACACAGGAGACTTCGTAGCATCTTTCCATGGTGACTTGTTATTCAAATTACACTTTGCCATCTTATACACTACTAAGGAAGACTGTATTAAAGCTGGTACTAAAACATTTAATCAACACAAGAGAGTACCAAGGTGTAATATCAATATAAATCGCTAAGGAAAAGGTGCTATGAAGCCTCCTGTGCTACATGGAATTCGATCCTGTATATTCCCTCGATCTTAGTTTGACGAAACCCCTACAATGAATCAATGTTCCCGCCATGACTAGGTCTGTATTCTCGTCGCGGAAGGGGGCTCCCTAACACCTCTTCCTAGCAATTTATTTTTTGATGCGGCTGGTTAATATCAATTTGTGTTATTTATGCTGAGTATGGTAGCATTTGAATGACTTAATTGATACAGAATAGGGCAGTAAGATGTAATAAGCAAAATAATTCGCTTAGGAAAAGGTGCTACGGAGCTTCCTTAAGATATACTTAATAAGTGCTTGAAAGGGTACAACAAGGAAGAAAAGTTGTAGTTCCTTGAAAGCAGTGATAAGAAACAGGGAAGTGAGCATGGAAGTGAAAAAGTTACCGCATGACAGTATTGTGATATCACCTATGATGTACGGAAGTGAAGCTTGGACCTTATTGGAGGGACACAAGTCAAGAGTGACAGCAGTGGAAATGAGTTATTTGAGAGTAGCATGTGGAGTCACATGGAGAGACAGACTGACAGATGGAGAGGATGGAGAGCGAGAGACTGAGGGGTAGAGTGTATGTGAGTGAGGTGGAGGGGGGAGGGAGAGGGAAGGGGAGGCCAAGGATGATATGGAGGGATGGAGTGGAGAGGTATATGAGAGAGGAGGGTGTGAGCTGGGAGCAGGGCAGTGAAATGGCGGGGGACAGGGAGACATGGAGGCGATTTCTTTGTGGCCACCCCTTACGGGATTAAGGCGTCTGACAATAGATAGATAGACAGACAATAATCAAAGTAAACTGCTAATGAAGAGATAGAACGTAGAGTCCAATGCCAGTGAAAATATGACTTATAAATCACATGAGAGTCCTTACCCTCTGTCGGCGACAAATAAATCTTAACTACTCTCTTATTGCTTCTGCCAGCTAGGAGTGGTACCTCGTTAGTAAAAGGGCTAAGGATGACATAAAAACGCAGTGGTGGAGGGGAGATTCACCTTAACCCCTTCAGCTAGACGATGTGTGTGTGTGTGTGTGTGTGTGTGTGTGTGTGTGTGTGTGTGTGTGTGTGTGTGTGTGTGTGTGTGTGTGTGTGTGTGTGTGTGTGTGTGTGTGTGTGTGTGTGTGTGTGGGCGCGCGCATTTTATTCTATCTCCAGACAACTTTATTTATTTACAGGAGCATCTCTAGCTGTGAGGAAGTCAATCGTTGCCATGTCTAAGACCTTCACTTCGAAAATTCTCCCGTAAGCTGAACAAAATCGCCTTGTAACTGAGAGAGAAAAAAAAATACGATAATACGTCACTGGAGAAGAAGGGCTAACCAGTTTGGCTTGAGAAGGTCATTTGCATCTACTTCTTCCTGCATCCAAACCAATGTCTTCAGTTTGGGGGAGACTTTTCGCGCTAGAGGTGTTTGCTGTAACCTTCATTAATCCCTTCGCTACGGGAGATCTTTCCTGTCCTGAACCAAATCGCGATGAGGTAACAAAGGAATCTGATACAAAGAGAAAGGGATCGAAAGGCATAAATTGAGGATACAGAAGAGTCGGCAATGATAGACGTTAATGGGATATAGCACTGACGTAAAGTTGAAGAATGGAGGAGAAGGTTGTAAAGAATTATGACAGGAGGTGAAGAAAAGAGTGTATAAAAACTGATAGCGATAAGAAAGACACGTAGCAATAATGACAGTGTGAGGTGAGAATTATGAGGAGATATGTAGAGCTACGTGTTCGATTTTATGAGAGGATTGAGTTGTTAAAATTGAGAACAGTGGAGGTTATGAAAAGGATATAAGAGAGAGAGAGAGAGAGAGAGAGAGAGAGAGAGAGAGAGAGACAGACAGACAGACAGACAGACAGACAGAGAGACAGAGAGAGAGACAGAGAGAGAAGAGAGAGAGAGAGAGAGAGAGAGAGAGAGAGAGAGAGAGAGAGAGAGAAATTCCTTCCTTTCAACAACCTCACACAAATTTCTTAAAAAATAAAGCCAAGTCAAACAAAATCTTCACCAAATTTGCCTAGACATCCGCAGGTCGCTAACTCCACTGTTTTCCTACCACCTATGCACAGAACCACAAACCCATCCCCATAAAATGAACTAAAACAAATAAAAAACAGTAGTAAAGCACAACCTGTAACAAAGGCGAATAGCAATAAAAAAAGGTCAGAATGTGTTCAAAAAAGCTCCACTCATTCGCGTAAAACTGTACATGAGATAGTGGTCTGAGATGAGTTGATTCCTGGTGGGTAAAAATTCATGACCATCACATAATGTACGCAATAAACAGGCGTTCCGTTCAGAGGTAACTCGATAGCCGTAACTCACTCGCTGTGATGATGATGATGATGATGGTGTGTGTGTGTGTGTGTGTGTGTGTGTGTGTGTGTGTGTGTGTGTGTGTGTGTGTGTGTGTGTGTGTGTGTGTGTGTGTGTGTGTTTACCTAGTTGTGATATACAGGAAATGAGCTACGCTCGTGGGGTCCCGTCTCTTTTTCTCGTTAAGCCAAATTTTGCTTTGAACTCGTTTTAGTTTTTAGATTGGACGATCTCTTTGTCCAGGCTGTTCTACAGGTCTATGCATCTGTATGGAAAGCTATAGTTCTTGATATCCTTCAAACAATTTGGTTTTTTCAGTTTCATTCCATGTCCTCTTGTTACTCTCCCATCCCATACAAACAGATCATTTTTATCAATTTCATCTATTCCCATCATGGCCCTGAACACTGCAACCATGTCTCCCCTTTCTCTCCTTTCTTTTAGTGTAGGAAGGTCCAGCTTTTCCAGCCTCTCTCCGTAGGACAGATCTGCCAGGTTGGGGACCATCTTGGTTGCTGTTCTTTGTATTCTCTCGATCTTATTTATGTCTTTTTTCTTGTGTGGGGACCACACTACTGCCGCATATTCCAACCTGGGGCGGATCATGGCCACTATCAATTTTTTCATCATTTCCTCATCCATGTAATCGAATGCCACTCGTATGTTAGTCAAGAGATTGTACGTCTCTCTAACTATCTTGTTAATGTGTTTTTCCGGTAACAAACTATCCTGGACCAGCACCCCCAAATCTTTCTTCTCTTACTTTTTTTATTGGTTCATTACCCATAATATAATTCAGTGATGGAATCTTAATACTTTTACCCATTTCCAATATCTTACATTTTTTTTGCATTAAATTTCATTTCCCTCATCTCGCTCCAACCTTGGATCCTATTCAGGTTTTCCTGCAGCATTTTACAGTCTTCCTCGACTTCTACTCTCCTCAAGATCTTTGCATTATCAGCAAACAGACTTGCGTAACTGTTCACTCCATCTACCATATCATTTACATAAATCAGGAACATTACTGGCGCTAACACCGAGCCCTGTGGGACTCCACTTGTTACTTCCCTCCATGCGGACATCTTGTTCTTTATTACTGTCCTCATTTGTTTGTCTCTCAAGAAGTCTCACATCCACTCCAGGACGTTTCCCTTCAGTCCTCCTATGTGTTCCAATTTCCACATTAGTCGCTTGTGGGGTACCATGTCAAAGGCTTTCTCCAGATCTAGATACACACAATCCACCCAGCTGTCTCTCTCCTGTAACACGTCAATCACTCTTGAGTAAAAGCTCAACAAGTTGGAAACACATGACCTTCCACTTCGGAATCCAAACTGGCTCTCAGCCAATACGTTCGTGTCCTCCAGATATTTTAGCCATCAGTCTTTCAGGATTCTCTCGCATAATATTGCAATTACGCTGGTCAGGGACACTGGTCTATAATTCAGGGGTTCTTCCTTGTTTCCTCCCTTATAAATTGGTATGTGTGTGTGTGTGTGTGTGTGTGTGTGTGTGTGTGTGTGTGTGTGTGTGTGTGTGTGTGTGTGTGTGTGTGTGTGTGTGTGTGTGTGTGTGTGTGTGTGTGTGTGTGTGTGTGTGTGTGTGTGTGTGTGTGTGTGTGTGTGTGTGTGTGTGAATACTCTTGCTGCCTGCAGGAGATTTCATTCAACTTGGGATAAAACCATAGCACTAAAACCTCTCTTAAATCTCCATTAATCCCTTCAATTCAGTGACCTCCTTTATAGGTTTATGCTGGCCGCCTCCAGACGATTTTAATCAATTTGGGAAAGCGCCCATGTAGTGAAAGAGATAACGGAGGCTTTATCTACCCACTTTCATATCGAAAAGTCTCTCCTAATATTAATAAAATCTCCTTTAAATAACAATGAAATGGAATAATATACCACCGGATGGAGAAGGGTGACCCATTTAATGAGATGCCTTTCTTTTTCTTTATTTTCTTTTATTTTTTTGCTGCCACCAGACGATTTCATTCAGCTTGAGGAACAGCCACCACGGGGAAGTAGTTAGAATGTCTCCCACAACTTCAGCAGTGAAAGGAGTAGACAGCCTTCATCGTCAGCCGCTTCGTTTGATGACGTTTTTATTATCTAATTTCCACTCCTCCCAGACGATTTTTCTTAGGTATGGGGAGACCTATCGTAGCAGAAATTATCACTGCAGTTGGCCTCTAACCTTTCCACTAGAGAACGCTTCTTGAAAGCCAAATTAAATAACACTGGCAGCAAAAATCTTAGCTAAAAAAAAAAATCATATTGAAAGGGACAGACCTAGGCAAAGAGTGAATATGTGGTTAAACGTATAGAGAAGTGATAATGGCAACAGATACGGCACTGACGGAATATAGGAAAGAAATGTTAGAGAAGAAAAAGAGCACAACAGAGGGAGAGAAAGACATCTAAAAAACTTCATTACGAATACTGAAAGAACAAAGAAGGTGAGAACGTAGCAACATAAAAAGTCAAGAATCTAGATCAACATATACAAATGTACAGAAAGTTGAGTAACTATATCAACAAATATAAAAAGTAAAGAAAGACAAACATCTATTATCAATAAATACAAGAATATAGATACCTTGGCACCTTGATCAACAGATACAAATGCACAAGGTCAAGCACCTGTATCATCAAATGTCATATAAATACAACAATGCAGAAAGGCAAACATCTCTCATCAAATCCCTCAGGGGTCAGTCTGCTGAGGGATGACGGAACTGACTAATCCTTTCTCTGAGATGACGCTCATTTTTTACACGATTCATGTTACTTCCAGACGGTTTTGTTGCCCTCAAGAGGGAATTTTCAAATGGCAGAGGTAAGTATTGTAGACTTCATTAACTCCCTCACCATAAGAGATCTGCCCTACACTGAATAAAATTATCTTGTAACAGCATGAATAATTATGAAAGACGTACGGTAACCGTATTGCACTGCAGAGGACAGAACCTGTAGATACACGTGAATGCTGGAGAAATTAATACCGGTACAACATTACACGTTTGGGGCTGCAAACTAATCAAGAGAGACTGCAACCTTTTCAGTCCGTAAGAATATTATAGGTGGTAAGGTCTCATTACGATCTGATACTGTTTCAAGACAATGTGAGAGAACTGTTCCCCCTTGAATGTTACAGGTTAGTTTTAAACAATCTCATTAGGATTTGGCTCAGTTTCAAGACAGTGTGAGAGCTATTCCTCGCTTGAATTTCATAGGTTAGTTTAAAAAATCTCATTAGGATTTGGCACAGTCTCGAGAAAATGTGACTGAGCTGTTTACCACCTGAATATTACAGGTTAGTTCAATAAGAGCTCATTAGGATCTGGCACAGTTTCTAGACGGTGTGCTAGAACTGTTTCCCAACTTCTTATATCAGGTTAATTTAGCAAGATATCATTAAGAACTGGCACAGTTTCAAGACAGTGTAAGATAAGTATCTCCTTCTCAAATATAACAGGTCATTTTAACACGCTCTCTCTAGGATTTGGCACAGTTTCGAGACAGTGTGAGAGAGTTGCTGATCTCAACTATATAAAGGTCTCTAAAAATCGACCGATGTAAACTTGCCCTAGATACTAAAGAAACAAGCGTCGTCTTAGGTAAAATTAATTCATAAGTCTGACAAAAAAGGAAGGAAAAGATAAGGGAAGAAATACTGGAAACAGCTTTTTGGAATCTGAAAGTTTAGAAAGACGCGGGCATTGGTTTCTGCTGATGTTATGAAGAAAGCGGGCGTCTTATTCCTATAGGTATATGGGATATTTCATAAACTTGGGATAATCATCTGGCGGTAGCAAGAGTAGAACAGGACAGGGCATTATCCTCTCATTAAGTACCTGATGGACTGGTAATAGTGTTCTCGGTTCGTAACTCGCTACGACAGAGTGAGGTGGCCAGAGATTTTTCTATCATGTAAACGCATAAATCGGTCTCCTACCCTTAATGTTCTGGACAGCGGTAGCCTAGCCTCAGGTCTCTTCTCTCCGAAGAGGACAAAGTGGAATTGGTGTTACTGTTACCATTATCTTCGTGAAGTGGTTAAAGAATTTTATGTGTCAGTGAATGAATGGCTAACTATTTCTTGTGAGAAAGCTACAAGCTACAACGTAAGGTTGTATGTAAAAACAGAGAACTTCATGAAAACGTCCTTAGAAGCCAATACCTTCATTCTAGAAAATAATGCCTAAGTGAAGAACAGAAACAGTTTTGACAGACTATTGCCCCATTGTATGTAAGCTGAGAAAAGAGATGCACCTTAAAAGCTCCATTAGATATGTGCTACTAAAACAAAACACACACACACACACACACACACACACACACACACACACACACACACACACACACACAAAAGAACTAGAGAATTTACTGAACGAGTAACTGAGAAGCATGTGGAGTACTTGTTAGCTCACTTGATGGAATAATTACCTCGTAATCACAAGGACAGAATTATCCTAATCTCCAGCGGGGATTAAATACTTTCACCCTAAAAGAACTGGAAAATTACTTGGAAAAAAATATCTTGGCACTTTCAACCTATGGATCTAATTCTAATCATATTCATGCTGTGTCCTGACGATTCTGTTTTGGTTAAGCCACCTTTTTCAACTTCGGGGAATAGACATATCCTTCATTAACCTCTTCAGGACAAGGGTTCGGTGCTTTAGAGGCATGCCTTCACGCGGTGGCACCGATATAATTGGGCAACTCCACTGTCCGGTTTTACAACTCAGCTTCCTCCCTGCCCCACTGAAGGAAGATGGTTGACTGCAGGGGAAGGGCAACTTCAGCCACCAGGTTCAAGTTTCTGGTCAACGTAGGGCTACAACTACTACTAGTACTGAGGTTCTATCCTAGACTGAATAAAATCTTCCGACAGCTACAAGATTAAAACTATAAAGCACTCACAGAGGGCATACCTCCGCCAATGCCACTACAGGATCCGGATTCGCCTCCGTCCCAAAATTAAATAAATTTTTTCTTGGCCCAAGACCAACCCTTCACCAAAATTTCATCGAAATTCATTGAGAACTTTTGAAGATATCGTGTGGGCAAACAAACAAAAAATTCCTGGATCCGGATGATTACCCGGATCACCACCAAAATCTAAAGGATTGTATCGTGGGCCATACCCTACCCTTCCAAAAAATTTCTGCAAAATCCGTTCATAACTTTTTGAGTAATCCTACTAACAGACAAGCAGACAAACGAACCGACGCCGGCAAAAATAGAACCTCCTTGGCGGAGGTAATATGCAACTGATCATCAGAGGTTAGAAGGAAAAACTACAAATGCCGTATTAGCATAAAAATTTACACCTAAAAAGCCAAAGACTGAGAAGGTAGACAGCGAGATAAGCCGAACTTGCAGAACAGGTTACGAATCTAGGAAAAATAATCTGCATCTTCAAAAAATAAATAAACAAAAGGCAGACAATGGGCAGAGTCGATGCTACAGAAGTTAAAGCAATAAGAGAACAAATATGCATCATAAAAGTCAAGGAGTTAAAGGAAGATAAGAAGTTACATACGAAAAAAAATAATCTACAGCTTAAAAGTCAAAGAGTAGAAAGCAGAGAAGTTGCATAAGAAAATATAATCTATTTCTTTAAAGTCAGTGGGTTAAAGGTGGAGAAGAAAAGTTATATTAGGAAAAAGTAATTGATCTACATCTTAAAAAGTCAAAGAGTGGAAGGCAGAGGAGAAGTTATATGCGAAAAAAAATAATGTACACCTAAAAAGTCAAAATTTGGAAGGTAGGGAGGGAGTTAGATAAGGATAAAAAATCATATACATTTAAAAAAAACAGAAGATTGCAAGGTTGAGAAGGAGCCGAGCCGAACTTACTGTTGAAGTCCGGGAAAGAGCCGACGTCGGGAGAGTTGTGGGTGAGGCTGAGGAAGAAGTGGTTGACGAGCATCAGCTGAGTCGCCACCATCTTGCCACCACCCCCTCCACCTCCACCTCTACCCCGCCCCTCCTCCACCCCAGGCCCCAAACATCCACTTCCTTCCCACCATCCACAGTAAGTTTAGTCCATCTTGATCAGCCCGGATTTTACCTCTCCATTTTAGACAATTCTTCACCAACAGATCTTGCTTTCTATTCTATTTTTTCCTCTCTTATTTCTCCACTCTTCCACTTCCTTCTCACCATCCACAAGTTGTAATCCATTTAGTTCCGCTTCTGTTTGTGCTTTCCACTTTAGATGCCAAGATTATTCACCCTTACTTTTTTTTTCTTCCTCTCTTTTTTTGTCCACTTACACTTTTTTTCTGTTCCACTTCAGGCTCCACTCACCCACCTCCTCCTCTCCACTATCCACAAGTTTCAAGACCGTCTGATTTTTTTTTTTCCCTTTACATTTGCTTTGATGTTCACTGAATATTTTTCACCTAAGTTCTTCTCCACCTTTTCATACCTTCACCTGATATCCTTAATTATGGATTCATGTTTCTTGATATTTTTTCCTGTCCTCAGTTTCCTCCACTTACTCCACTCCCACTTGTCTGTCCATCCTCCAGCCTCCTTCCTCTCCCTGAGTGGAAGAAAGAGTTCTAGGAGGCGGTGGGAGGAGACTTATTTTGTTGATCTAACCTCCTATC
Source organism: Coenobita brevimanus (assembly GCF_032717465.1). Taxonomy (NCBI): domain Eukaryota; kingdom Metazoa; phylum Arthropoda; class Malacostraca; order Decapoda; family Coenobitidae; genus Coenobita; species Coenobita brevimanus. The sequence goes on along the minus strand of NC_136996.1, from coordinate 6,419,369 downwards.
TTGGTTTCTTGTCTGGATTTATGGGGTGGAGAGCTGTAAGCAGATATTCCTGTCATGTTTCTCACACAAAACTACTAGTTGAACAAATTTTCCTCGGTCTTTGTTGAGTTTCTGTTTTTTTTTCAATTTCACTACATATCAGAAATGTCCCGTCAAGATTCATTTTTCGCATATCATTACTTATGTTTGTTTTTTAGGTACCACTGACAAGACACCAAAAACCTCTGTCTTATATGTCTGTTAAGTTTCATTTTTCACTGTTCATCCAAGTTCGTGGACTGTCATTTCATTAGTCACGAATTACAAGTGCTCAGAACTTTGTCCTATAGTTCTGTACATTTTCATTTTTCATTTTTTATGGTCGTTGATTTCCATGTACTTGTCACGATGTATTTAACAAAACATCAAAAGTTCCTGTCCCAAACTTTTCTGATCCCAGTTTTCCCTGTCAAAAGAAATATACACCATAATGAAAATGATCCTCCTACTGATAACACAAGTCACGTTCACTGTCTCTTTTTGTTTCTAGTTTACGGTTGTGAAAGTTGACAGTAAACAGCAATCTGAGTCAGGAGTGGTTGTTTATACTTGTGCGTCCTTATAATGTTCCTCAGCGCCTTAATAAGAAGCTGTGTGCGCTGAGGGATGGCTCGGTAATATGAAATGACTCGCGTTTTATTTCATGTAATTTGAGTATAATGTACATAAAAAGATATGAATTTAAATGATTATATTAATTTGCCAGGTCCTTGTTGGGTTTAGATATTAGGTCCATTCAACTTGTACTTTTGTTGTTGAACTTTACCGTCACTACCACATCAGCGACTCTACCTCGCCACGAAAAACAAAGCTTGAGATTAATCCCTGTCAACTGCACAGGGGTCCTCAAGACACAAAACCAAACTCTGCTAAGGTCCAGTCTTCCCCTGGAATACCGCACGCAACAATCAAATTCAACTCTAGGTCCTCACTGCTGAACGAACAGGGACACGGGAGAAACAAACTTTGCACTTCCTGTCACGCACTTTATACCCGTCCACTCCACAACTACGCACTCCACCACGCCCCCAGCCACGCCCACCGCCACGCCCTCTCCTCCACCTCAACCACCACAGCCCCTCCCACCCTCCTCGTAAAGTGTGGGGAGCAATGAGCGGCGGACACACGAACACACCCCACCCCGGAAGCGTACTGTACTGTTGATATCAGACCCGCGTGTAGCAACATTGATCGTGTTAAGAGACTCGTTTGACTACTGTGCACGGGCCAAGTTCTGAGGCTCATTTGACCGGTTTGCTTACCTGGGTGGATGTCCCTCTTACCTTTTTTACAGCGTGAGTTTATGCTGTGTGTTTTTTTTTTTACAAGGAGTTTTGTTTTAGCTTCCGCGCATGTTTTATTCATGTCAGCACCCAGACGCCCGCTTTACTGCTTCATACACCTCAAACCATCACACAAATCACTGCCAAAAACCCAAACTAAACACGCTTATGTTACTTTCTGAGCCTGAGGAAGAATCAAAGCGTAAACTTGACCTTACCGAGGAGAGAAAAATAAACACTTCACCCATACAACTCCAAACGAAAAACAACTCCACTTCAGCTTGCTAGCGCCGTATAGCACTGGGTCAGAGTACCGTGGCTTCCATCACGAGCTGAGATTAACCCCTTCACCACAAGACGTCTCTCCTACGCTAAAAAAAAAAAAAAAATAGTTTAGCCATAACAGGAATAAAATAAACTTCATCGCACGAACGGGTTGAATAAAGATGATTTCTAAGACCCTGAATACAAAAAAACCTCCTCATGAGTTCAATAATTATCATATGATTGCTGCAACACACACACACACACACACACACACACGCACACACACACACACACACACACACACACACACACACACACACTGTCGGGGAAAAAATGCCGAGGGTATGAGCCTTTTTTTTTTTTTTTAATCAGGAAAGACGAGGCCTGATTCACATTTATAAAATCAGCCCAGTGGTGCATCAAACACATATTTTGTGAGAGGAATATTTTCCAGGTCTTGCGTTGTTCTTTCTTCAAAAGCATATTTTAGTTACGAAAGGTAAAATACCTCGTGTGCACAAAGCGCGAATGCACATGTGTGTGTGTGTGTGTGTGTGTGTGTGTGTGTGTGTGTGTGTGTGTGTGTGTGTGTGTGTGTGTGTGTGTGTGTGTGTGTGTGTGTGTGTGTGTGTGTGTGTGTGTGTGTGTGTGTGTGTGTGTGTGTGTGTGTGTGTGTGTGTGTGTGTAAATGTCAGCCCTGAACAATGATTCATGAGTAAACTTTTGAGTAATTTTCTAAGGTAACTAAGATTTCTTGTAACAGAAAGGAAAAGGAAGCGCAGACTCTCTCTCTCTCTCTCTCTCTCTCTCTCTCTCTCTCTCTCTCTCTCTCTCTCTCTCTCTCCTGTGTTTAAACAAATATTATGCATGAGAGAAATGTGCTCGTACGTCAGACAGTGATTCTCAGGCCACGTTTTTCCTGTTTGTCTTGGTCTCCCTTGAAAAACGTGTCTTAGTTACGAGAAGAATATTATCGCAAGTCATTTTATGCATTTCAGTTCAGAATCTTCCTAGCCATCTCACTCTCCGTCAAAAATATACCTTAAGACAGAAATAAATTTGTACGGTATTTTGTTAACATCCACTCAGTATCTTCTCATCTCTTCCGCTCTTCCCACTAAAACATAATTTTCCTTACGTGATACGATATGAAAATGATACTACGTAATTTTGTACAGTCTCTTCAGAAATATTAGACCTTAGGCTCTAAAAAAGGTAAACAGCTAACCTGTTACTAATCTCACTCTAATGAGGCCCCTTCTGACTTGACACACGTAGCCCAGCGTCCTTTTCACTTCCTGAAACATTTTTCAAAGTCGATTTTAGGTATCTCCGGCAGGTGCTTCGTCGCATTCGTCATGATCTCTTCTCTCGCCTCAAATCGGGAACCCTTCAGCGGAGTTTTAAGCTTGGGGAACAACCAAAAGTCGCATGGAGCCATGTTTGGTGAGTAGGGAGCCTGCCGGACCTGCGGGATGTTGTGCTTGGCCAAAAATTCCTGAATCAGTTGAGAAGAATGGGCAGGGGTGTTGTCATGGTGCAGCTTCCAACTTGCAGCTTTAGAAAGGTATAGTCTCTAACGCCGAAATGCGTCACGAAGACGATGAATAACGTCGAGGTAGTAATGTTTTGACAATCTGACCTTCTGGTGCGTATTCGTGCTGCACGACACCACGGTAGTGGGAAAAAAAAAAAAGTCAACATGCGAGTGCATTTCACCTTGCTGCGGACCTGTAACGCTTTTTTTTTGGCAGAGGCGACCCTGCACTCTTCCACTCGGACGACTGTGCTTTGGTTTCTGGGTCGTACTCGTACAACCAAGTCTCATCTCCAGTGATAGTCTTCAGAAAGTCTGGGTTGCGATTTGCACACTCCAACATGTCTTAAGCAACGTTCATCCGTAGGATAGATCATGACGATTGAGACGAAGCACCTGCAGAAGATACCTAAAACCGTCTTTGAAAAATGTTTCAGGCATTGGAAAGAACTCTGGGCTACGTATGTCGTCAGAAAGGGCCTAGTTTGAATGGGATTAGTAACAGGTTATTTATTTATTTATTTATTTATTTTTTAAAGCCTAAGGCTGGATACATTCTGAAGAGACCTCGTATAGTGATTTCAGCAGCGGTACTTGCCCAGAAATTTTTTATGCCTTCTTCTGTGAATAATCAACTAGTACATCTTATGCCCAACCACAGCCTGTCTCACTACACCCACACTTACCTGCCTCCCTCTCAACTTACCTGCCTACCTGCCTACCTACTTACCCACCTTTCTACCTTCCTGCCTACCTACCGACCTACCTACCTACTCACCTAAATATATGCTTACATACTTGCCTACTTACCTCCATACCTACTAAATTACCTCTCGGCTTACATATCTGTTTGTCTCATTATACCCACACTTACCTACCTGCCTCTCTACTGACCTACCTAGTTATATCCACACTTACCTACCTGCCTGTCTACTGACCTACCTAGTTATACCCACACTTACCTACCTGCCTCTCTACTGACCTACCTAGTTACCTACCTACCTATCTACTTCCTAACTTACCTACCTACCTGCCTGCCTGCATGCATGTTTACCGAGTTATTTCCTGCCTTGTCACCTGTCTGTCTGTGACAGACGCCTGCCTGCCTACTTACTTTCCTTCCTACCTACCATCTACGTAACTACTCGCATATCTTTTTGGTCACCTTAATTACCAACATTCACCTGGATCTGAGTAACTCTTGAATATTAACATCTTTATCTTCTTGCTATGCAGTCGAGGAGATAACCTGCTTACCTGCTCAACTACCTGCTTAAATATTTACCTGCATATCTACCTGTACCTGCCTACCTGCTAAGCTATTTGCTTAGATATTTACCTACATCTCTACCTATATATATATATATATATATATATATATATATATATATATATATATATATATATATATATATATATATATATATATATATATATATATATATATATATATATATATATATATATATATATATATATATATATATATATATATATATATATATATATAAACTACAAAATCGTCCCCTCGTTGCTGTTTCTATCTGGCTAACTCCTGACGTCATACTTACCTATTTACCAACGCATCTACCTGCACGCCTACTTCCACAATCGTACATCATACCTACATATATGTCTTCATATCTCCCTCCAAACTTACTTCCACAATCGTCTACTCAGCTATCAATCTACATTCCAGAGATGAGTGAGAGAAGTTCCCTGTTCTCCACTATTCATACATTTTAAAGCAAGTGTTAAGATACCGTCGATAAATCGTTCATGCAAGCCGTAAAGATAGAAGTGCTATTAAACCAACATGAATTATCGTACGGCCGTTAAAAGACAGCGTTGCACTACCAGATTATTTTTTTTTATGCAAGGAAAAAGGAACCAAAGGCCAGAAGCCCGTTCGATTGTTCCTTCCATGAAAAAAACAAAAACAAAACAAAGCGACTTAAAAAAAAATAATAATAATAATAACACTGTTTCGTCGCAGCAGGAATTAAACCGGACAAAAGGGTGATCAGAAAGCACACCGACTCCTCCCTCAAAATTTGACCACGACCAGTGACCTTGACCTTTGATCGATTTCAACCCAATCGAATAATGTTTTCACACACACACACACACACACACACACACACACACACACACACACACACACACACACACACACACACACACACACACACACACACACACGCAATGAGTATGACAATTTCCATCCAGACCAGGCTAGATGTTCAAGAGATATTTTGTTTGCATGCATCCACACATACATGGATAGACGCAAAAATACAGATAAACCAACTTCATCATAATAAAGAGCATGACAAAGCTGTGAATGAATTAATGGAGACTGCATCTAACCTCTCCACTGCGCCTGATCTCCCCAAGGCTGAATAAAAACGTCCTTGGGTGGCAGGATATGAGAGCACAACAAGTAAGCACCTTCGTCGACCGTGTACCTTCGTCGTGCTGGGATAACTGCTAGCGGAATGTCTTTAGCCAGCATTGCCGTTATAGCTGTTAAAATGGCCTGTGTGTGTGTGTGTGTGTGTGTGTGTGTGTGTGTGTGTGTGTGTGTGTGTGTGTGTGTGTGTGTGTGTGTGTGTGTGTGTGTGTGTGTGTGTGTGTGTGAATTATTCAGTAACACTCCGATCCAGTAGTAAAATCACACACACACACACACACACACACACACACACACACACACACACACACACACAGTTCCTACAACACCTTCCTTTCCAAGAGCAGTAAGAGATGTGTCGACGATCTTGTACTCATGGCTGTATAACACGTACATTTCAGCCTAGTCGGGTAATTTTACATAGGTTTTCGGCAGTTCAGGTCAAATTAGGCCCACTACAGGTCAGTAAACCTTAAATGGGAGAAGACAAAGCTATTTTAATCTGGCAAACGCTGGATGACTCTATTCGCCACTGGGAACCCTTTCGAAGTCTGGAGGTTAAAATGCAGTCCACTCCCCTACCCAGGTCCTCGCTTACAGGCAGGTTTCATGCTAGGAAGATATAACTGGTTCTTGTAATGATCAGAATGAATGGGAGGGAAAAAACAGGTAATAGCTTAAGTTCTTTCCTGTTTTTCCTTCCACCTATTCTGATCATGTTAAGAAAAATATCTTTAAATCCAGATACTTTATAAATTTGGTAGTTATTTAGATTCCACAGTACGTCTCCTGTTTACGGGTTCATCCAGCAGAAGAAAAACAAACACAGAGCTGCCACACTGCTTGAACCTTAGAGCTTGCCTGTAAACACGAAACTGGGGGAGACTGTAAATTCAGGTCCTTTACGTTCATTCAGCTTCAGTCAGGTAATTTCAGAAGTGGTTCAGGTTTTCCAGGTCTTTTCAGGTCCCTTTAGTCCATCAGATGAATTCACAACAATACAGATCTTTTTATGTTACCTGTATGGAGGTGTGTGCCCCAAATCAGACATATTACGATTATGGTCTTTGACATATTGTGATTCGGGTTTTTCATGTCTAGGTGGGGTGGGTGAAGGCGAGTGGGCGGGATAGGCTGGGAAGATGGTGGGTGATGGGGCACAATGGGGGTAGTTTGGGCTGACCTGTGATTATGGGTGATGAGGGTCGGCCGGTAGTCAAGGGTAGTAATTGTTACAATAGCCATCAGCCACATCAGTGCGTAAGTAAGTAAGTGGGGCTGTTGGGGAAGGGTGGACGGGATGGGCTGGGATGGTGGTGTGTGCTGTATGTGCCATGAAGGTAGGTGATGTAGGCTGGTAAGATGATGGTTAAAAGTTAGGAAACAAAAAAACAAAACAAAAAAGGGAGGGCGGGAGTGGGTTGGGTGGGTGGGGTGGGAGGATAGGAGTGGGTTGGGTGGATGTGGTGTGAGGACAGGAGTGGGCGGAGTGGAAGGACAGGAGTGGGTTAAGTGGGTGGGGTGGGGTAAGGTTGTGACGGACAGACAAGGAGTAATACACCAGGTGGAAAAGAGAGTTGTTGGCTGGCTAATATGGGCGTGAATATGGTTTAATGCGATATTTTCCCTAATGAAGACGAATAAGAAGAAAAGAAAAGGAAAAAACATACTACTTAAAAAAAAAGACGAAAAGAAGAGGAGGAGCAGGAGGAGGAGGAGGAGAAAGGAGAAGAAAAAGAAAAGGAGGTGGAGAAGAAGAAGAACAACAACAACAACAGCAACAACAAAGTAAGCACGCGCCGCTTTCGTATACCTGTCAGCTCACAATGCAGGTAAAAAGACGTCATAATATTGAGAGGGTGAAGCCAGTCGTCTCACTCCCTATAAATTTTCTTGACCCTGAACCTTTGCTAACTCTCTCCTACCTGTCTAGCATCCTCTCCTCCCCCCCCCCCTCCTTCATTTTCTGCCCAGCCAACTACCCATCTACCTTTCTCCTGCCTTATCTTCCACAGCAACCACCGTCGCGTCTACCGTACCCTACCATCAAGATTTCACCCTTATCTACTCCTGCTTGTAACGGTGTTCTTACCTATGTCGCCATTTACATCTCTCCACGTCAATGAACTCAGGAACCCGTACTGTCGTCGGCTTAAGAGTTTGGCTGAAAGCACGTACCTACTTAAGACAGAAATCTTGATAGGTACTGTTGAATACCCTTTCATATGCGTCCCCACAGCAGTATATTTCAGCTAGTTTCAGCCCCTGTAATTTTGAAAGCAACTGATGGGTAGTTCTCTGAGCGGTTATGTCCACATGTTAACCTGGAGCCAGATTCACAAACACACTGATGAACAACTCCAGGCTGTAACTGTGATTAATATCTCCAGGAAGGACAAGGAAAGGAGAGTACAGAATCTCCACCTGTCTGTAGTTATTTCTGTAAAAACAAGGCAGTTACGACGAAGACTCGACCGTAAAAATGTTCGAGAATGCCATGCCAGTACGCCATCACCTGACAGTTGCTAGACCTTTCCTGCTTAAGTGTTAGGTAAGGAACAGATGGTACAGAGCTTCCTACGAGTATACGGCCGGGACTGACTTAAGACACTTGACCGCTTCGCCCCATTGTTGTTTATCTACCTACCTGTCTATCCGCCTTAGCCACAATTCACCTACCCTCCATCCAATCTCCCTCTACCCGTCGTCCTACCTGATTATCTGTCAACTTCCCCATTTTTCACAAGCTCTTCGATCAGCACATATGATTGACTGCCCATTTTGGACGACTGTAACACCTGCTTAGGTATTCCTCTTCCTAGCCACCATTTTTGTCTTATCCCTGCGCACCTACGGATTATTTGACAACTTACTTATGTTTCACCCTCTCCTGGAACAACTTTTATGATGAACTTCCTATTTACGAGGCCTACAAATAACCTGCTCAATGCCCTAGCCCCTCCAGCCACTACCCTTGCCTTATTCCTACCCGCCTATTTGCCCTCCTGCCTCCGAGGGTAACAAGCCATCCATCTCTCTCGGCCACTCCCTAATGTCTTTCCTCCCATCCAGCTGACCATCCACCCTTCCATCATTCTGACCCACCCTTACCTTCTTGTTGTTACCTATCATCTTTTCTCTCCTCCATCGCTCCCTTTTTCTTCTCCCCTTTGCCACTCCCTTCCTAGCCCCTCTCCTTCTCCCTTCTTTCATTACCTGTCTTCCATTATTCAGCCTTCACTACTTCCTTGTTGCAACCTCCTTCCTTATCTTACCTTCCATTGAGGCAACTTTCTTCCACCTATTTCCGTTCCTTTCCAGTCTCCCCTCCTACTCTCCCCTTTTCTTACTTTCCTCCTTTCACTTCTCCCTTTCTCCTCCTTCACTTCCTACTTCCCTCCTCAGCACTTTCCTCTCTCTTACCAATTCCACTCCTAGCATCCCTTTTTCCACCCAACCTCATTTCTCCTCCCCTACCCATATTTCTCTCCCCACCACCTTTCGCTCTTCCTATTCTTTTACCATCCCCTCTCCTACCTGATTTTCCTGCCCTCCTTCTCCCACCCCGCCTCTCTTTCACCTTCTTTTGCTCCTATTCTCCACCCCATCTGTTCTTCCCTTTCGTGTTCCTTTCCCATCCCTTCTCCTGTCCCCTCTCCTATCCTCGTTTCTTCCACTCTTCTTTTGTTCCTATTCTCCACCCCATCTGTTCTTCCCTTTCGTGTTCCTTTCCCATCCCTTCTCCTGTCCCCTCTCCTATCCTCGTTTCTTCCACTCCCTCCTCTACTCCTTGCCCTACCGTTTTCCCCTCCCCATTTTTCCCCTACTACCCTTCCCCTCTCTTTACCATTCCCCTCTCGCTACATCCCCTCTAGGCCCCTCTCTACGTTCCATAGGTCTTACTGTTATTTCATTTTATTGTCAATCTCTTCCTACATCCTGTCAACCTACCAACTTACAGCTGAGAGTATTTACATTGCTGTCTGCTCTGTAAGTAGATTCGGAGATTTCGTAGCACTTCTCCCTCAGCGATTACGCCTACAGGCTGCCTTACACCTCGGTATCCTCTTTCAGGTCGTTGATACAAACTACAGTACTTCGATACTAAAACTATATTTATGCAAGACAACTATAATGTAGTATGCAAAGTAAGTCGGTAAGGATGAGGTGCTACGAAGCCTCTTAAATCACCTCAAACATGCCCCTAGAGCTTTCCCTCCACTGTCACTCATCCATCATATTTACACCCACATTTCCATGCAATCTCCTGTCGTTGTAACGATAACAGATCACTTCAGGCCCACTGCAGGACCCACCCTTCTCCTCGGGGGATAAGTGGCAGCCACAAGCAAATCTTCCCTATCCTGGTGAAGAATGAGTGGGGTGAGGGTGGCTGTAGTGAGAGCAACGTATGTGAATGTCGAGGTATTGCAATGGCTAAGTTCGTATGTGTCAGAGTCTGTAGGCTATATGTCATCTATATGAACCAACAGGGTGCGAACATGTCCAAACACATGAAAAGACATCACGCCATCATAATGCCCTCCACAGGTTTAGTTTCGAACCCTTGACACAGAAAACACCTCCATGGCGAGACAAACACGCTACAACGTTGTCACATTAGTCCACCTGGTCTACCTTTCCCTACGACTCTCATAATCTGCACTCCCACCGTGGTCCACCCTGGTTCACATTCCCCTACTGATCTTTAAATCTGTACGTTCTTCCTCCTTGCCTCTCATTCTCTCCTTCATACTTGCTTAGGTCCTCATCTCTCAGTCGTCCTCTTTGCAACAGTCCGTACCTTCAGCTCCGCCTGCCTATCTCCATATGTACCTTGTGCCCAATTAGTTCAGTACACATCTACATACTGTATACGCCTCCATTCACACCCACCCACCTACCTACCTACCTATTCACCTATTTCTCAGTGTTCCCTCCTGTTTTGAATTCTCTCTCTCTCTCTCTCTCTCTCTCTCTCTCTACCTACCTACTTCCCAGGCTCAGTCTACATAATCCCACCTTCTTCATGGTCTTCCTGCCTTTTTCTCCTCCGTATCTGCCTACCTACTTACGTGCGTACCAGCCTGCCTACCTGTTTTCAGTATCTACCTACCTACCTACCAACAGCACCTACGTACTTTTCTATGCACTCATCTTCTACCCTACCAACCTACCTACATCACCTACTTACCCGATAGCCACCTCTTTAATTACTTACAGCGTCTGCTTGCCTCGCTATATACGCACCGACCTACCTACGTCCCTGACTCCCTCCCTACTTATCTACTTACCTACTTGCATGCCTACCAACCTAAGTACCACCTCCAACACCTACTACCCACTCCATGTATTCACTTTCCTTCCTACTCCCCCAAAACACCAACTTACCTTTCTGCATTCCTACCTGCCTACCTGCATATTAACCTAGCTACCTACCTACCTACCACTTTACTTATCTAAGTACCTACCTAAAGCACCTAGTCAGCTTTCCATGTACCCACTCCTTATCTTTCAACAGCACCTACTTACCTATATCCTTATCTACTTACAGCACCACCAACCATCCAGCCATCCTACCTACCTACCTACCTAGCTGCCTACCAGCAGCACCTACTTCTTCAATGTGTACCCACCTCTTTATCTCTCCACAACATCTACCTATACCCTACACCCCTACCTACTTACCTGCCTACTTCCACATGTACCTACCTACCTACCACTCTAGCTAACTACTGAAACAACCTAAGAACAGCACCCATCTACCTATCTATCTCTCCATGTACCATCCTAACTACCAACCGACCAACCAACCTACCAACGCACCTACCAACGTACCTACCAACCTACCTGTCTACCTGCGTTTCTAATTACCGAACACTACGAGCCACACCACACCTGTCCGAAATTTATGAGGATGCAAATGTGACAGCGGAACAAAAGCTCCTACCTGGCCCCACCTTCAGGTTGAAGAAGTTATTACAGAGCACTCATCGTCTTAGAGAGAGAGAGAGAGAGAGAGAGAGAGAGAGAGAGAGAGAGCATACTTTGGATCTGCAGCAGAGTGGTGCATTTTTCTTTGCCAGGAGGGTCTACGTTAGCTGAGATTAGAGTATGTTAAACTAGGATAAGTTAGGTTAAAGTTAGATTAGGTTAGGAATCAATCATGTAACCATAACATCTTCAGTAAGGTACCAGCGCACCTTCAACATCACCTCACACAGTCGAACCCAAGGAAAGGCAAGGAATAATATGTTTTCTTTGCATCCTTTAAATTTCATCCCTTTACACGTTACAGTGGAATCATTTTACCTTTACCTGGAAAATGCTACTCTGAGATCTGATTGCAGGTGAGATTATAGAGTGAGATCTTGACTACAAATCTTAAACCTGAAAACTACTATTCTGGCTGTGGCTTAAATATCAGGCCTTTTGGTTTCCTCTCCCACTTTGAAAGACTTTATTTTCTCATCGCTGGAGTGAATTCATCTTACAGGTGAAAAATGTATTAAAAAAAAAAATCTTCTTTCTTCAGTACTGACCTCAGAATTTGTTTCATGATAACGATTAAGTGCTGAATAATCTAAGAAACTCTAGTGCCACGTACAGTAAATGGCAGGATTCCTACTGACAGTAAAATAAAAAAGCAACAGCATCGTTATTCGTGTTTCTGTAATGTCTCGAATACTTTCCATTGCACCTCGTTTCATTCTGTCAGCTTTTCTTTCCTTTTTTTTATTTATTTATTTTTTTTTTTTCACAGCCGTACCTTACATGACACTTCAGCAAGATTATGAAAGAACAGATGAAGGAAAATTACCAGTCACTTTACAGTACTTTCATCTAACACACCCAAACTCAATTCCTCACTGCCGATGACGTATTTCGTATTTCAGTCTTGTTAGTTTCGAAGACGTCAGTGTAGTTTAGGAGAAAGTGTTAGGACTAAAGAAGTTAGTCATAGTCCATTTTAACCATTCCAATCTGGGGACGCATTTTATCACTTCAATCTTGCTAATCTTAAACGATATATTCAAATTAGGAAGGATGTTTTGTACTAAAGACTGTAACTGTGGCTCTAACTAACCCCTCCAGTTTGAAAAGTCTCCCAAGCTGAATAAAATCTCTTAGAGTTTCAAAAATAAAATGATATACAAGAAACCTCAATCAAGTGGCAAGTCTCTCATTAACATACATTCATTCTCGACCCTCAGCAAAAACGTCTGGAGATGCAAAGAAGGAAATGAAAATACTTTGCTCATGACTTAAGACGCCAAGAATTAAGTATGAGGCAAAGTCAACGTCTAGGCGGAAAATACGAGTGAATTCATGATTTTCCTTTGCTGTGTTGGGGGAATTAATTTGGATTTTGGAGAGAGAGAGAGAGAGAGAGAGAGAGAGAGAGAGAGAGAAGTATCGCAGGACAAGACCCCTTCAACCCAAGCTCAGTGGGAGTGGAGAGAAAAGTTTACCCAGCAAACACAGATGAAGAGGTAAGAGGGGGAAGGGACAAAGGGGGAGAGGAGGGGAAGGCAAAAGTAAAAGAGGCTGCTGACGGGGACTGAATGGAGAGAGAGAGAGAGAGAGAGAGAGAGAGAGAGAGAGAGAGAGAGAGAGAGAGAGACAGACAGACAGACAGACAGACAGACAGATAGACAAAGGAACAGACAAGCAGACAGGTAAACATACAGACAGACAGACAGAAACAGAGACAGCAGATTGAGACAGACATCAGAGAAAGAGAGACAGATTGACAGGTACACAGAAAGAGGAAGGGAAAAATTTATGGGCACATGATCAAAGCAACATTAGCAGTTTAGTTGTGGTAGAAGTTATTTGATAGAGAGAGAGAGAGAGAGAGAGAGAGAGAGAGAGAGAGAGAGAGAGAGAGAGAGAGAGAGAGAGAGAGAGAGAGAGAGAGAGAGAGAGAGAGAGAGAGAGAGAGAACAAAGCGAAGACAAATAGACCCGCCCACCCCAGCTCCTCCCTCCCTATATACGGACCCCCTGTTACACTTCTTGTCCCTCTTGACACTGATTACTCTCTCTCTCTCTCTCTCTCTCTCTCTCTCTCTCTCTCTCTCTCTCTCTCTCTCTCTTACCTCACTAGTTACACCCCTTTCATGCTGCTCACTGCTCGGTACCATTAAAACATCCATACTTTTTTTCATCATTACCCTGCCCTTTGTACCAAACCACTCATGCATCACACCACTCATGCCCCACACCACTCATGCACTACACTACACATGTACTATACCACTAAAACACCATCACACCATCTCAACACCACCACTCGGTACCACACAACCACTTCGGCCTGAGGATACAGCTTAAATTTTAGGCATGGTCCATTTCCAGATAATGTTTTTCAGGTCAGGAAACTCTTTTCGAACTAGAGGAGGTTAGACATATGCCTTTCTCGTCGGGTACTCGTATGAAGACTCCTTCGCAGCTACACCTTAGCGATTTATTTTTGGATAAGGCTGGTTAATATCCTTTTGTACATTACACATGAAGTGAACAGCAATATTAGAAGGATATACATATACCATAGAAGAGGATGTAACATGTAGCTTACAAACAAAATGAATCGCTAAAAAATAGGTGTTAGGGACCTTCCTTAACCGACAAGAATACGGGGCACAGACCTACCTTTTACACTATCAGAAGCCTTCCTAACTTGTAAACGAGAAGCAGTGCCAAGACACAGCCAACCCTTCCCCGACAGTCATTTTAGTGCTGACATATAAATACTACAGGATATCTAGTCAAAGATGTCACATATCAAATTAAAATTGGAGTAAATCGGGTGAAAATTGACGATTTTATACCCATTGAAATACTAGACCCGACCCATCTGACACTGACCCCCTACAGCTAACTGGGGGGTGATCCCCCGTGATGTAATGAGGATGCAGATATGAAAGATGCACCTTTAGGTTTTGGTTTCATGTCGATATGGCAAATTTGAAATGAGTTAGGGCGAGAAAACAATTTTTACCCGTCCCCGTTTATTTTTTACATTTTTTTTGCCTACAGCCTAGGCCTTGACCCAGTTTGGCCCAAAATTTAATCAGGTGATCAGAAAGTCACAGCCCATCATCCCTGTAATTATAATTAAAATCGCAACAGTAATTTTCGCGTAATATTGTTAACAGTGAGACAAACAAACAAACAAACAGACAAACCGAGTGAAAACAATGTTCGTCCCCGAGCCCCTCCAGGGAGGGGGCGGGTAATATGCGTCTGGAAATTGAAATAATAATCAATGTAATACATCATCTAACTGAGGAAATTAACACATCAGTATCACTATGTCCTTCATGTTATATTCTCGTTTTTCCCAGGCTATTTTGTTCGACTTAGAAGCAACATATGCCGGTTAGGAATTTAAAACCAGTCTCCGTGAACATCATGAGTAAAGTAGGTTTACCCTCGAGTGAATAAAATAGTCATGTGGCAACAAGGAAAATTATTTCAACATATTCTTACAGCGAAGATGCCAAACCAAATTTGCTAATGTCGTTTTTCTCGTTATCGATTGGTAATAGAATAACATTAAACAAAGAGCTCCCTAGAAAACCGCTAAGAAATAGGCTACAACTGATAGGACTATCGCTTGACTTAGGTAAAAATCAGTAAGAAACTATTGGTATATTAAATTTGGTAATTCTACAGGTTGTATTTATAAGAGATCTCAAGCAGTTTACAGAAGAGACAAATCTTCATCACATTTAACACTTAATTCAGATTTTTTTACTTTTCGCTTTTGTTAATTTAATATTCATTGTAACTGAAATATTTGGTGTATGGTAAGTGAAGATAAACAAGAAATAGGCAAATTTATACATATTTTAACATTCACTCAGGTTTGGCTGTGAACTTTTGGTATCTTCATATGTAAGGATGAACGTAAAGAGAGAGAGAGAGAGAGAGAGAGAGAGAGAGAGAGAGATTCTTGTACGCAACTGAAACTTCGGAGGGTGCATAATACGGTCTCCCGGGTAGAGTTCCCAAATCGATAAAATGTCAGCCTTAATTATTCATCAACCTTTTTTTCTCCAACACAACTTTCCTACCAATACTTCTCCTTTGTTTTCTAGTTCTCTCCTTTGCCACAGGATTAATCTTAGTTCAATATATTCGTCTAAATGTAGCTAGAATTTAGATGTAAGAGACGGCAGTGTGTGTGTGTGTGTGTGTGTGTGTGTGTGTGTGTGTGTGTGTGTGTGTGTGTGTGTGTGTGTGTGTGAGAGAGAGAGAGAGAGAGAGAGAGAGTGTGTGTGTGTGTGTGTGTGTGTGTGTGTGTGTGTGTGTGTGTGTGTGTGTGTGTGTGTGTGTGTGTGTGTGTGTGTGTGTGTGTGTGTGTGTGTGTGTGAGAGAGAGAGAGAGAGAGAGAGTGTGTGTGTGTGTGTGTGTGTGTGTGTGTGTGTGTGTGTGTGTGTGTGTGTGTGTGTGTGTGTGTGAGAGAGAGAGAGAGAGAGAGAGAGAGGTGTGTGTGTGTGTGTGTGTGTGTGTGTGTGTGTGTGTGTGTGTGTGTGTGTGTGTGTGTGTGTGTGTGTGTGTGAGAGAGAGAGAGAGAGAGAGAGAGAGAGAGAGATGCTGTTTGTGACCTCCAGGACCAAAAAAAAAATAATTTCTTGCCCACTGATCCATTCTCATGCAAATTCAAAACATGCAAAGTCCATTTAGATTACAGTACCGGGTTCCATTTATTCAGACAGAGTACGTCCTCCTTCTTGGTTTCTTATTATCTCAAGACATATTTTTTTTTAAGCTGAGAGATTCTTTTCAGCTGAGAGATTTTTTTTAAGCTGAGAGATTGTTTTAGCTGTTTTAAGATGAGAAATTTTTTAAGCTGAGATATTTTTAAGGCTGAAAGATGTTTTTAAAACTTGGGGATGTTTTAAGCTGAGAGATTTTTTTTTTTTTACATTGGGAGATTTTCTAAGCGTTTTTTTTTTTTTTTTTTAAGGCAGAAATTTTTTCAAAGCTGAGATATTTTTTTAATGTGGGAGATGTTTTAAGCTGAGAGATTTTTATAGCTGAGATACTTTTTTATTCAAGCTGAGAATTTTCGAACTGGAAGGGTTGTATACGGTCTTCATTATCCCCTTCACAGCAAAACGTCTCCCTGAAATAACATTAGCTTGGGTTAGTGAGAATAAAGCAAAAGGTAACTGAACGGCTAAACCCCTCACTATGACGGTGTGCAGGGCGGTCCATTTATAACACCACTCTTCCACTCCGTCGGACGATTTCTCGCGTGTGGTGGCGACGGCGCTGTTAGTATTTTCGAAGTCTATCCTGCATAATTTTTTCGATGTCCATCCTGCATCATTTAATACCGATGTCCATCCTGCATCATTTAATACCGATGTCCATCCTGCATCATTTAATACCGATGTCCATCCTGCATCATTTATTATCGATGTCCATCCTGCATCATTTATTATTATCGATGTCCAACCTGCATCATTTATTATTATCGATGTCCATCCTGCATCATTTATTATTATCGATGTCCATCCTGCATCATTTATTATTATCGATGTCTATCCTGCATCATTTATTACTATCGATGTCCAACCTGCATCATTTATTATCGATGTCCAACCTGCATCATTTATTATCGATGTCTAGCCTGCATCATTTAATACCGATGTCCATCCTGCATCATTTATTACTGATGTCCATCCTGTATCTTTTAATATTATCGATGTCTATCCTGCATCATTTATTATCAAAGTCTATCCTGCATCATTTGTATATTTCTTATTCCCAGCTCCACACCCACGTCTATACCCGCAGACTGAGCATCCCTACAACGCACAAAAGTTCCATCTGGCAAGCTTCTAGTGGTGTGCTATATTTATGGACCACCCCGTATTTACATAATTCATTCTTGCCCTCTCGACGATTTTCTTCCAGCTCTCCTTAACCTCTTTCCTAAAAGGTCTAAAATAAAGAATGGCGTCCTCGAACAACAGGGCTTACATTTTCCTCAGAGGTCTATATTCCTACTAGAGTGCATACCTCCTCAATACGATGACGGTCTTATATCTGTTTTCCTTTTACCTCTAAGCCACATTATTTTGCTCAGGTGAGACTTTTCGAGCTGGGGAAGATAGGGGTGGCTTTCACGAACCTCATCACTACTGTGGCGCTCTCCCGGGCTCAATAAAGTAAGCCGGAGGGGAATATATATAAAGGGATATGCTCGTACTGAAGTGGTTAAACTTTTCCTCTGAGGTCTTTTATTGCTTATGGTACCTTAACCTCTTCAATACAATGGGATCCTTTTCATATTTTTCTAAATTTTCCGGACGATTTATTCTAGGTGGTAGGTGACAGCGACCATTATCTCTCACTTGATGCAATGCTGCCTAATTCTTCCTTCGACTTCATCATTCTTTTTTTGTCTGTCCTCCTCTTCCCCTATCTGTCCCTTCCTGTCACTTTTCTGTACTCTTCCTTCCATTTCCGGTGGCTCTACACTGAGTGACAAGCCTAACGGTTTCCTGTAACGTAGGAAATAACCATATAACCAACTGACGGGGTGATGTGGGGCCTACTATGGTGCCCCTGTCAACTGGGTGGAGAAACGAAAATGCGGCGTCCATTCGGGAACCAAACCTCCACACACTACACCGCTTCTCGCTGTGACAAGACGATGTCAACCGAACGGGAACATCCGTTCACAGCATGGGACGTCACTGTCGGGGCGTTTGTCTGCCACTGGTTGGTGGGTCTGTTCGGCCGGACAGGCCGGAGTTAACAACAACAACAAAAACGAATAATTTCTCCTCTATGAGGGACATTTCCTAGGTTAAGTATGTCCAGGGGGTGGCAAAAAGAGAGTAAAATAAGACGTTATAGTTCTAAAAGGGTTAATGGATAGATATCATCACCATCATCATTATCATCATCATTATCGATATTACCTCCTTTCCCACCTGAAGAAATGATGATGATGAAAACTTATTACTCCTTTCAGCTTTACAGGAACAGGAATTGATAAAGCTGATGAAAACCAAAGAAGATGCAGACCAGGAAAGAGAAGAGAGAGGGGTGGCCAGTGAAGGGGAGCTACATAAAAACCTTCTAACCGATGATCACTTCGTTAGTGTTGCTATCTTCCGTGTTATTTAGCTTGGGAGAGACTTTTCGAAGTGGACGGGTTAGATACAGCCTTCATAAACCACTACAAGAGGCCTCCCTAAACAGAATAAAAATTGTCCGGGAGTGACAAGAAGAAAAACTCACGTCCTCAGGTTGAAAAAGTTTAAGAAAGGCTATAAGAGCAGGCAAAGCGCGTGTTTAGAGATCCTGTCTGAAGGTATCTCACCCCTCCCTACCCAAGGAATATTGTACAAGTTTCGGCTGATTGGTATTCATGGGTACACCTCACCAGCGGCAGCAAGTATGTGTGTGTGTGTGTGTGTGTGTGTGTGTGTGTGTGTGTGTGTGTGTGTGTGTGTGTGTGTGTGTGTTGCGAGTTGGTAGATACTCGTATGTCAGGACGCCCTGTACGTCAGCGTGTGATAACAGTGTACGACTCATGTGTCAGATCAATATAATTATAACGACACAAGAAACCCAACTTACACAATGATAAAACTTAATCTGTGGCAATTCACTTAACCCTTTCAGACCGATTACTTTTTTATTAAATCCTACCTTCATACCTTTTTGCTCAACTTAGGAGAGACTTCTTAATCGAGAATGGTTTAGATATATCTTATTTATCCAAGCTGCCTCCAGACGATTATGAGAAGAGACTCGTCGAAGTGGAGGGGTTTAAATATAGCCCCTCCTACCTCCTCCACTACAAGTCGTCTCCCATTAGCTAAATATAATCGTCAGGTAATTACATGAATAAAACTGTAATTACAGATTGTCAACATTGCTAGGGAAATGCAGGATAGTCTCCACACAGCTACAGTCAACTGACATACTTCTGTGAAAATTGTCATGATTATTACTGAACATAAAAGATCATAGGATCCCCAAATTTCCGTTTGTATAGGTTGACCTTTGACTCCATAGAATCATTTAAGTGGGCTAAATAAAAAGTAATGAAATACTGTTTAGGAGTATTTGCCCAAGGAACAAGTGTTCCAAGTTTGAAGCGAGTCGGTGAAGAAATAACTGAGTGGCAAGAGACTGAAAAGTATTTGGAAAAAAATAAAGAGAAAAGAAGGAAGAAGAAAGAAACTGAGCAAATGCAGTAGGTCCCCATTGTAGTGTGGAGACATAATTACGTCTTCTTACTGTTGGGGTGAATGAGAACAGGGCTTAACCACTTCACTCTAATGCCGTATTTTGTTGATTTATTCTTCCTACCTAAAAACGATTTTATTAAGCCTTTGTGAGACCTGCTGTAGCGATCGAGGAAATGAAGGCTATATCCAGCTTCCATTGCTTTAAAAGTCTTTTTTCATGTGAGGAAAATCATTTGAAAGTAGAAAGAATAAATAAATACGTCACCGGATTGAAGGAGTTAAGACATGGGTGTATGTCAACTCCTTCGCTACGATTACTTCTCTACATTTCATCCCCGCAATGTCCAGATTATGTTATTTAGCATAGCCCATTGGTGCAGAGGGTCCTTTAAAAATGATGGAATTGGACATTTCCAAAGGTTGATAAAGAAGGGAACCTCAGGAGAGGGACCTGAGATTCGCCACTACTCGTCTACGCTGACAGGTGCAAGGAGGTACGGTGTGTAGCCGACCCGTCCAGTAAAATCCCCTACACAAGGAACCTTTGACACTAATGGATTAAGAGAGAATTCACCGATCTGGAAGAAAAATTCTTACATAACAGGGTGATCTAAGCCGAAAACAACTGTCTGATGGTGAAAGTATAATACGGGAAGACGTCGTCGCACTAAAGAACTTTATATCTCAGGAAGATCGAATGAAGTGTAGAACCATCTCCGCCAATCACCAATTCCTCGCACTCTATTTACTCTGTCAGCTCGATCCACCCTAAATAGAACACTTTTCACATCTCTCCTTCCTAACTCTACTCACTGTTTACCAAATCGACCTATTAAACTTATCAGCTCAGTCCAGTTGGATTTTTATTTTTATTTTATGTATATACTACGAATATTTTCTGTTCTATCACCTTTTTTTTTCTTTTTTTTTTTTTTTTGCAATGGGACTCGAGGTTAAACATACCAATCCCTACATTTTAAGCAAGGGTGGACGTCTTGCTCTCCCCCCGAATGCAAAACCATACTAGTCTCATGCCTTTGGAGCGCCTTAACTTACTAAACCATCAGGCGTCCCTTTGAGTACACGGTTACCACCCAATGTAGTAAAAATGGTGTCCTGGGTTATAGGGAACTGAAGGTGGCGCTACATCGAATGAATGAATGGTGTGCGCCCCCATTTGCCACAGTATATTACCTTTATATATTACCACAGAATTATTAGTATTATTAAGATGCTCCAATAGTATTTGTTCTCTTCAGTCTCTTCAGCCCGATGTAAGGCAAAATGAAAACTCTTCTAAGATATTTCCTATTGTATGTCATTGTTGTATGCACATGAGAGAGAGAGAGAGAGAGAGAGAGAGAGAGAGAGAGAGAGAGAGAGAGAATCAAAGCGAGTAGGAAAGTGAACAAAAACGAGTAGTAATAAACCTTGATAATATCTGACACAAGCGCAAGCCTTAATTTCTATCAATCAGCTCTTTCCTCCCAGCACAAGCATGCAATCTGATCACCTCTAATCACACTCTCTTGCATTACCTACGTGTTTATCTTATATTTACAAGATGCTGAATTTACCAAAGCTTGATTGCATGTTACATCCATATCCTGAACATTTATTATTAATCTCTTGAACACAATGATTATTTTGGTATAATTTTCCAACCACCAGAAGATTATAGTGAACTTGGAAGAGCCCCCTAGTTATAGAGGATTTAATGGAGCGTGTATCTAACCAACCACCACGAGAAGTCTATCCTAATCTGAATAAAATCGTCTAACTATAGGAAGGTTACTATAAAATGGCTCCCTTAGGCTGAACTATTCAACTTATCATACTCATCCTTATCGCATTCTTTCTGCCTCCAGAGGAATACATTCAACATGGGAGAACCCCTAGGTGTAGAGAGGTTAATGAAGGTTTTATTTAACCCTCCAGCTCAAAATATCTATCTTCAGTTGAAATAAAATCGCCTGATGATAACAAGACTGGATTACAACAGACATCATAATACTGAAGGAGTAAACTGTTGACCACGAAGACATCTATATTCTCCTCTTGCTGTCGACAAAAATATATAATTCAGTTGGGGGGAGACTTCGAACTTGAGGGGAGATATACAAATTTCTTTAACTCCTTCCATCCCGGTGACCTATCTTGTATTGCTGCTACCTCCAGATGATTTTATTCAACGTGTGAGAGACTCCGAATTCAAAAGGACCCTCCTGAGATGAAATGTAAAGAATAAATTAGTAGAATGCGCCGCAGAATTCTTGAGGTTAACACATTCAGTACGTGAGGGTTTTCCTAAATAAAATCGTCCTGAAGCAGAAAAATAAATGAATGAATAAATTAAACACAAAGAGTCGTCCGGGTAGTGAACAATTTTAGCCCTGTCTTGGCCAATTTAGGAGAGATCAATTAGTTTACTTTAACACTGAAAAAACTAACAACACCTGTTTGTCCTTCGCTGTTCTTCCTGTAAAAACTGGTAAGGCCGTAAAGAAAACTGGAAACGAGGAATTTTGTCGGCTAAATACAGGGTTTTAGACATTTCCCTAACTGACCTAACCTAAGCAAGAGTTCAGTTACTTCACTGCCACTTTCCTAAAACAGCTGCTGTGCTTTTGATGTTTTGTTATTTAGAATGGGCGGATATTTAAGAGGGCATGGTAGTGCGTCCTTTCATGTGTTATCAACTCTTCGTACTCGGGTTTCCTCTACAGACTCTCACTCAAAACACTCAAAACCACAGCCCCTCCGGCAGTATCAAGTAGGCCGACCTATCCCCCAGCACTCCAAAGCTACGACGATGCCTGTGCGTGCAATGGTGGATGGGGGCGGGTCACTTCTCCAGGGAGTGAAAGTAGTATCCTCAGCCTTCGGGAACAGTGGCCATTAAAAACCCGAAAAACAGAGCTTAAACGTGAATATACAGTAGATCAACCAACACCACATACAATCGCTGGCCTTTCATCCACCACGAAGATAATTCCGGGTATAAACAGAGAAATAACATCATAAGTCAGGAATGTTTTTCAGATTATATTAACTTTTTCCACACAACTGGTACATAAAATTTGGGGAAAACTGTAAATCAATTTTATAAGTAGCAGTAATAATCAGATCAACATTATTTTTCAGCCTAATTTACTATGGATTTAATTGCGAAAACAGTGTCTGAAAATGTGACAAATAACGAAGACTTAAAGCATTTCCTCAACTTTGTCTTCTGCCTCTTGATCTATCTTTATTTCCCCTCTACTTTGTCCTTATATACCCTTCCTCAGTAACGACCCCCTCCTTTCACGACCCACCTTCCTCCAATTCGTATACTTCTTCACCTTCATCGTCTACCTTCTATTATACCTTTCTTGTTCTATCCAACTTTGCCTTCATACATCCCTAGTAAATAACAAGCACATGTCCCTCAGTCTTCTTATTCTTATTCTTATTCTTTCTCCAGCAACTCTTCTCCATTCTTCTTCTTCTTCTTCTTCTTCCTCTGCTCCTCCTTCCTCTTCTTCCTCTGCCCCCATTAACCCTACACCATTCTCCTTCTTCTTCCACTAAACTGCAATAAATACCCATGCATATTTCCTCCCGTGTTGTGGTAAGTGTCAGCCAGTCCAAGGATGGCAGTGAGGCAACGTTTGTGTTTATACGGTTGTCATAATATTTCGAGATGGGCGGCATATCACTGAGCGAGGATCCACCGAGACTCATAACTCCTTCACCACAGTGGGTCATATTCTGAGGGAGTTTGTATATTTCCCAACACCTCTTCCTTATCGATTTATCCTGCATATTTCTCCTTAACATTCTCTTATATCCAATTTATATAGCTTTAGTATCTACATAGTTGCCATCAAGCTCATAAAGAGGATACATAAGTGCTACATGCAGAATAAATCGCTAACATAGAGGTGCTACGAAGCCTCCTCTGCCACTTGGAATACGGGCAAATGACGACACATATATTCTTGCCGTGTTCGGTGCTGAAGAGGGACGCCTGTACGTTTTGGCACCGATGTAACTTGGCGGTGGAGTTACCCGGTTATACAAACGTCCCTCAGCTCCTTCCCTATCCCCCGAAAGGAAGATGATGGACTGCAGGAAGAGGGCAATTTTAGCCCGCGGTGCACCGGGTTTACGTTAAGATGAGCCTGGGGTTGTAGCTCTCGTTATCTCCGGACAATTTTATTCAACACAGGAAAGATGCTTAGCTATGAAAGGATTAATGCAATGTTATTTCTTACTCTTATAGTTCGGAAAAAAAAAAAATAAATCAAAATAAATTCTTGAGTGAAAAGATTTTTTTTTTTTTTTTATGTGTCCGACTCTGGGCATAGGCTTCACAGCCTGCTATCAAGGCCCAGCAGTCCTCCTACATACCATACACCTCTACATGTCACCACTTCGGCGCTAACACCCACCGTCCATATTGAATACATGCTAGGACTGTCTCATACAGGACTGGTGTATTGATATTAGCGGGGGTATTTTTACGACATGTCGGCGGGTCTTCTGGTAGATCAGTAAAGCCTGATTTAATGAAATTCAAATCCTTAAACTGTTCCCTGCCCCAGCCGGGATTCGAACCTGGGTCCGTTAGGACAGCAGGCCACCTCTCTACCGATTGAGCCACCGTAGGTGCGTAAACATCAAAAGGGAGTCCGCGTGTTAAGAAATAAAGATTTTGTGGACAGTTTACACACGTCAATGTCTTCATGCAGGCTGAAAGGCCAGTGGACGTGTGTGCTGTTGGTTGTTTGCAGTTGCTTACAGTTGCTCGTATCCTGAATGACAGAAAGAGAGGGTTTTAAGACGTTCATATTTTCCTTCAGTTTTTTCCTTGATACCTGCAGACGATTTTTGTTGATTTAGGGACTATTTTAAGAGCATAAGGAATTAGATAGTCTTCACAAACCCCTTCAGCACGAGAGATCCTTCTTAGCTTGAATATCAATCTTCTCATATTGGCAGGAATAAAAAAATGGTGTGCTTAGTCTTTTTGTTTAGGTTTTCATTTCTTTTCCATGATACCTCTAGACGATTCGATTTGGTTTACAAGAGGTTAGAGGAGTTAGAGACAGCCTTCACAAACCCCTGCATTACTAGAAGTCCTTCCTAACTTATAACAGCCTTCACATACCCTTTCATTACTTGAAATCCTTCCTTCCTAACTTACAACAGCCTTCACAAACCCCTACATTACAAGAAACCGCAAACCCGTACATTACCAGAAATCCTTCCTTTCCTAACTCATAACAGCCTTCACAGACCCCTTTCATTACTAGAAATCCTTCCTTCCTAACTTATAACAGCCTCCACAAACCCCTACATTACAAGAAATCGCAAACCCCTACATTACCAGAAATCCTTCCTTCCTAACTTATAACAGTCTTCACAAACCCCTTCATTACTAGATCCTCATACTAACATCACTAAAATCGTCTCATAGAAGCAATAATAAAATAAATATGACTTGCTTGAGTTGTCCACATTTTTCCACACGTCACTGCCATTGTCAAGGCCGAAAGGTCAATGAATATGCGTGGTGCTGGTTGCGTGCAGGTGGTTTTATACCGACTGACGAGGAAAGTGGGATTATTTTGCGCTTTTCTTACTGTTTAGGCATTAATTTCGTTTCACGCATAATGAGAAAAACAACTTACTTCTTTCACAACAACCTATTTCGTCTTTTCGAGTTTATTTTTCCTAACTTTACATCAGTTTATTTAGCTTAGGGGAGACTTTTCGAAATGTAATGATAGATAATTATAAGATTCATTAAACCCTTCCATCCCAATCGCCTTCCCTAAGCCGATAAAACCTCGTCCGTAGCTATCAGGAATAAACCACAAAAGGCATCACCGTACTGGAATCAAGAGCCTGTGCCTATTTTATTCCTTTCAACTCGACTACGTCAATTTTTATTTCTACTCTTCAGATGATTTTTTCATCCCGGGGGAGACTTTCTGAACTGGAGGGAATATGTATAGCATTCACTAACCCTTCCACTATTCGGGTGATCTTATAAATTGAATAAAATCATCTGGACGTGGCAAAACTCAGTAGAATACGTCACATGATAGGCTTAATGGAGAGAGAATTTGAATCAGCCTATATGATTCAAAGCCAAAAAGTACAGCCACGGTCCAAGATTAATCTATAACTACTATGTTTGCTTCACACTTCGGGCATGTCCGCCACTGTCCTCCCTGACGCATCATACTAAAGACAATCATCTATGGGCAAAAGAAGCATATCCATCCTCTCTTAGCTTACGAATATCAACCAACAGAAAAATAAATGGTAAGGACAAGAGATGAATTACTTGGCGATATTTTGTAACTTCGGGCACAGGAACATACCAAGCCTCCCTCAGCTTAGAAATATTAGCCAACAGGGGTAAATAAGAAGAGGTAAAATATTAGGCACAAAAATGTCCCTGAGTGTGCCTTGTAAGACGTATCCGATGTTGCAGTTCGTGTTTAGCTGTCAGGGAGTACAGTCCAAACATACCCATCACAGGATGCGGCGTCAGGCATAAATCAGGAGACACGCAATAGACGCCAAGAGAAGTATCTACAATGAATCTTAGCCAAGTTACTGGGAAAATAATGGTCAGTAACTGTTACTTACTAACGCAAATCATTCCTTTTTAGTTTTTTGACATTATAATACTGAGTCATGTTTGGTCGTGAAGTGTTTATACCCTTTTTACTCTAACCTGGCCTAAAATTGCCATCCCTCCATTTTCAGTGCTGAGTTGTAATAATTAGCACTAGAATATGACGTTAGCCACGAAGAAATGTTATGAGAATGATGTAGTGTTATAATATTGTCTTTTTCTACCACTAAACATCCTAAAATAAGCTGCCAAAGGACGAAAATCTGAGCCAAGTTAAAGTAAAGCATGTATAGCAGCTGTATGAGTGAGGGCAAACGTACGAGTATAGGTATATAAGCAAAATGATACACAGCTTAAGCTTGAAGATGCTTGTGTACGCAGCCCCTGGACCAAAGCAACGAACAGCTCTTTGATCTTATGGTCTTATCAGCTGCAGTGACGTATGCAATGTCCTTCTAGACGCAGGTTCGGATCCATCTCTGCATTATCTGAACAACGGGAGGTTTCTTCTAGGATAGATAAAATCGTCCGGAGGTACAATAAAAAAAAAAAAGATAGACAAAAAACACACTGAAGAAGAAGCCAGAGTTTCATGGAAGTGTCTCTAATCATATTATTTTCCCGGTGAAGCATTATTTAACAGATTGACTCTGACTGATAGGTGATATGAAGCGCGTAAGTGTGAATGTTTTTGCTTCTGAGATGGTGTCAGGATTCCAGGGGCTTGAATGGTGAGTGAATGGTCCATTTAATTGGGCAGACTATGATTAGTTTCTCATGCTATCATTTTATTTTCTGGCTTTGTGGACTCTACCTCTCCCCATCCTAGGTAGGGAAGGAGGTCTGGATGATGATGATAATGATGTTGATGATGATGATGATAGTGATGATGATAATGATATTTTCACCCCTTTAACCCTTTGGCTACTAGAATTTCTTTCGACTGAACCAAATCACCTGGTACTGGGCTAAATATAATTCCTTGGCGTACCAGTAGCAGAGATAACGTTTTTACCCGAGACAGTTTATCGAGGATCTGACTACTAGGTTTTCAGCTGAACAAAATCTGAACAAAATCTGCCCTTAATAAGATACTGAAGAGAACAATCCGCAGTGAAAATTTATTACGATATGGTCTCTCTTGAGCTGAATAAAATCGTCTAGAGGTAACAAAAAAATCCAATACAGACAAAATTATGGTTCTCAGGGGGTTAACGGAGACGATTTCTTATCCCGTCTTATCATGGATCTTTCCTGAGCTGAAGGAAATCGTCTGTAGATACCAGGAGTAAAGTCAAAAGACGCTTAGGTAATGATGGAGATAATCAACACTAGCCAACCTCTTCGCTACATGGGGGTGTCTCCTGCGCTGAATAAATCGTCTGGCAATAGCAAGAATACAACTCTAATATGCACCATCGACTCTCGCTAACTCCTTCACTGTTAGAAATGTCCCCTTAGCTGAATAAAAGCGTCTGGCTGATGCAACAATGAAATATAGATAGATAGATAGATAGATAGATAAATAGATATGTCACGAAGGACTTTGTAGTTATTGTAGAGAAGTTTTATATACATATATATATATATATATATATATATATATATATATATATATATATATATATATATATATATTGAACTTGTGGACGGGCGGTTGTTATACTTGAGTAGTTTTGTAAGTAGAAAAATCTTGGTTCCCTTTTTGTCATGCAATGACAGGAGAGGTAAAGAATAGTATGGGACTATTTTTATTTGTCTTGGAATATTAACAAAGTCTTTCACACACGAGTGAAGTATAAGTAGAGTCCCGCTAGCTACCTCCCTGTCTCGCTCTCTCTCTCTCTCTTCCAAGTTGCTAAGCCTTTCTCCCTACTACCTGCCGATTCTATGGCCTGTCTCCTTCTGAGCTCTCTTTCCTAAATTCTGGTGAAACAGGGGTCGTGTCACGTGTGTTACACTGTGGTTGGAAAGTTCCAGAAACCTGTGTGTGAGTATGTGTGTATGTCACTAGGCTTTGTTCCCCTGCTATCTCGCTGACACACTACCTGCATCATCTCTGACATTGCTACTTCCTAATCTGTCGTCAGCATTTCCTCAGTTAACTTGCAAGATCATTTCCCTTTCCCAGGCTCGCATAGAGCTGTCTATCTGTCTATTTATCTATCTATCTATTATGATTTGTAAATATAATATGGAGACAGATAAATAGATAGATGGATGGATGGACAGACACAGACAGATAGATAGATAGACAGACAGACAGACAGACAGAGACAGGTAGATACATAGGTAGAAATCAGGATTGATGGACGGATGGACAGATAGATAGATAAATAAATAAATAAAAAGACAGACAGTGACAGGCAGACAGATAAAGAAATAAACAGACAGACAAATTAACAGATAAAGTCATAGTGCTGAAAGAGATACTGGTGCGTATGGTTAATGGTTTCAGTATCAGAAGTCTCCAAAGCTGAATTAATACGTAAAAAGGCAACGAGAATCAAACGAACAGGATGACATGGGGGTGCAGGGTCACGCTATCTAACAACCAAGGAGATTCTTTTCCCGCTTCATAAATTCGCCTGATGTCAGTAACAATCAAAATGGCGTCACGACAGGACAGGGGTGAAGGATAGGTCATGCAGAAACTTCCTAGAACCTAACCCCTTCACTCCGAAACCTTTTGTTATTTATCTGTCGATGTACATATCTATTTATTCATTCATTTATTTATTTATTTATTGCTTAAGGTACTTCTAGACGATTTCGTTCAACCTAGGAGGCTGTCTAAGTGTGGAGGGATTCGTGAGGACTAATTCTACCTTGATCAATTAGAAAAAGTCCTTGCCAAGTTAAGTACAGTCATCTGGAGCTAACAAGGAGAAAATGGAAAAAAAAAAAATGTGGCCAGAATCAAGGGGTTAAGTCGTGTTTAAAATCCTGTGTTTATATTTTTCACC
>NC_136996.1:6375000-6385000 GCF_032717465.1 Coenobita brevimanus | reverse complement strand
TCCGTGACCTTGCTGGCCTATTCAGCTCATGAAATCCTCATAACGCATCACTGACGAAAGTTTGGTGGAAATCCGTCCATGGGTTCAGGAGATATCGCGCCCACAAGAGTGTTACGAATGCACCAATCACTTCATGCTTCCTCCACCGTGGGTGGACTGAGACAGAACAACAACAACAATAACAACACAAGAAGAGCCATACACCGAGGGTCATATGCTCGTGGGCTTAGGAAACGTTCTGCCACATCTTTAACAACATATTTTGCATGTAAAGTTCATTTTTGTCGTGCATTCCATTTGTGTTTTTGTAAAAGAATATAACGCATAAATAACATAAACGGATTCAAAGTACCCGACAGAGAAATGACCTGGTAAGGAAAAAGTACTTAGTGAGCCTCCTACGCCGACGAGAATACGGGTCAAATAGGAGACGTCACTTTTCTAAATATCACCAGATAAACACCAACACTCTCCACCCAAACTCCTTCACACTCGACACTAATTATGCACCAACACCCACTACCTAAACACTTTAAACACGCCCTCCACCAAAACTCTTTCACACACGTCACCACATGGACGCTAACACGCGCTACCAAACCCTCTCCCACACGTCAGCAAAAGTACAGTATCCTCCGTCCACTATTCCCTGACCTAAAAACTGTCATCTCTCCATCTTGAATCCCGAGGTGCAACAGAATATTAACACCGGATCAAAACATAGCGCTAACCACAAGAATTGCCATTAAAAAAAAAAAAAAAAAAGTAGATCCGTGTTATTGTCTTATTTTGCCATTGAGGTACGAGAAATAAGTTGCAAAAGGTTGACGATATCCGACAAGTTAAAGTGGACTAACTGTAACTCCCGCCGTCCAAACTGCGACATGTTAGGTGGTAAAGAGAAGTAATGTGTGTGTGTGTGTGTGTGTGTGTGTGTGTGTGTGTGTGTGTGTGTGTGTGTGTGTGTGTGTGTGTGTGTGTGTGTGTGTGTGTGTGTGTGTGTGTGTGTGTGTGTGTGTGTGTGTGTGTGTGTGTGTGTGTGTGTGTATCTATAAGTTTCATAGACCGTCCCCTGAGGCCCAGAAATTCTCCTAACAGGCCACAGAGTTTCATTCGCTACTTCAAATACATCATTAAATAAAACACAAAACCAACCATACAAACAGGGATACAATAGATGGTAATAGAGTATGTCTTCGCTACCTCTCACGTCCGCCAGCTAACCAACCGCGGCTCCTAAGTGTCACCCACCGTAGATTAATTACCGCGATTGTTACTCCTCGCCGCTTGGGTACCACAGGGCAAGAGACATCTAATCAGCAATTCCACCTCCCAACTCTCTGCCAAGGTAGACGCCAACAGTTAGTGACTACAGGCCTTTTTTTACACTAACTTGACCTAAAATTGCCATCTCTCCGTCTTGAATGCTGAGTTGCAAAATAGAGTAACACTTGAAAATGATGTTCAAGACGATGTGTTGTACAAAGGATGTAGAGCCATGGCATTGTCTACTTCTGCCGCTGAACTCCAAGGAATAAGCTGCTGAAGGATGAAAATCTGAGCCAAGTTAGCGTGGAAGAACTATAGTTAATCATCAGTGAAAGTCAGTGGATCATACACACTGACCTGGCTAAACTGATGGCTTCAATGGCCCTCGCAAAGTCGATAGGTAGTACCTCTCTTAATTTTGTGCCACGGTTGACGCCAGCAGTTAAAGGCCACTAATCATTATGGAAGAGTTCATGAAACATACACTCTGACCTGGCAAAAACTGGTGGCTTCATTGACCCTCGTGTAATCGATAGGCATTATCTTCCTTCCAAATTTGCGCCGCGATTAATGATTATAATGAAGGCGCCTCCATGGATCATTCACACTGACTTGACAAAAGTGACTTTCTGCTCTAATGATGCTCGCGTCGTCGATGGGCTATATATATCTCTCTCTCAAACCTTCTACCGTGCACGCCAGAGATTAATGGCTGCTGGCTTTAACAGGGTGTTGATGGGCCATATAATCGGGCTTAGCAGAAACTAATTGTCTGGTTCAGTGACGCGTGTAGTTGATGGTCATTAACTCCTTTACTACCATGACATAAGATTCTGATTTATTCCTGTTACTTCCTGATGAATTTATTCAACGTAGGAAAGGCTTCTCATACTTAAGGGACTATAGTGAAGGCTACGAGTTGTATTCTTGTCGGCTGAGGAAACTCCCTAACACCTTTTCCTAAGCGACTTACTTTATTTATTATACCTTATTGTCCACTTCTCTGTTACATAAACCCTTCCAATATTGCTATGCTTTTAATATATATAACGTACAACAGGATACTAACCACATATGTCTAGAAATAAATCGCTAAGGATGATGTGTAAGGGAACTTAATTAACCGACGAGAATACAATCCTATACCTAACCCTACGCGGTATTTTGAAACCTCTTTCCAAAGCCAAATATAATCGACAGTCTGCAGCAAAAACATAACGTCACTGGCTGATTAGGTTAATAAAAGAACAGAACGGTCAATCCCATATTAATCCTATCGCTGTGTAGGGAACTGGTGCTAGGCTTTCGTAGTCCAGTACGTTTGAGAGATGAACATACTTCCCTTAAGGGCATTACATGATCCAAAAACGTCAAGACATCTCTTTGAGACAGTGTTTAAGAGAAGATGATGAACCTACTTCCCTTGATGGCATTGTACGATAAAAAAAATAGTAAATATAAAATAACGCTAGTCACTTCTTTAGGATCGTAATTAAGAGATGATAAACCTCATTACCCTGATGGCAATACATGATGGAAAAAACACCAATCACCACTTTGGGATCAACCCTATACCTCTAACCACCAGACCACCGGGTTAAGAGCTACCGACTGCTACAGATGGGCGTCCTTGAATCATGCAATCGACGGACAGCGCCTCCGCTCATAATGGATGGCGTCGCTGTGACTGATGAAGATTTTGGGGCGAGTGTCCTTTTGGTCCAAGAACCGGAGATGGCCATGGAAACTAAAGGAGCATCGATGTGTGCTCCATCAATCCGGTGACGTATTTTCTGTGTTGCTACTTTTTGATGATTTATTCAGCCTTCGAAATCCCACCGGTAGTGAAGGACATGAAGGCTACATCTAAACTCTCCTGGTCGAAAAGTATACCTTAAGCTGAATATACTATATCTCGTCTAAGGCAAATGAAAAATAAGTCAACAGAGTGAGGTGGTTAACTTTTTCACTCGTTTCTTCAACTGTACATCGTTGTTTACCTATCAGCACAAGTGGCGACCTCGATGTAACTTCGATTGTTGCATGTTATATTCTAGAGCAAGAGTGTCTCTATAATTATATAAGCCATCTATAGTTCTTTTTTTTCCAACAAAAGTGTAGGGGATCGAGATTAGAGTACTCGATCCCGACATTTTAGGTAGGTGTATTCAGCCTCGTTCGCCCCTGAATGGTATATGTGAAAAAAAAAAAAAAAAAAACACTCAGACAAATACAAATCCCATGCAGTTGGAACGCCTTAGCCCACTAAACTACCAGGCATTCATTTGGTTATGTGGTTGTCAGCCAGCGTAGTAAATGGTTTCTTCCATTTGAAGGCTAAAAGAAAATACCAAAAAAAAAATCTATAATTTTTTAGCGATAAACCAGTCTCCACACCAATTATTTATTTTCGGTAATCATTTTCCTTGGTTGCATTTTTCACTCAAATATTTAGGCTTGATTACCTTGCAAGTGATTCGATGCCCTGTGGTTGAAGATAATAGAAAAGGCAAGAAATCTGAGTCAGTACTTAAGACTTTCACTATGAGGACGTGTATTTCACTTTATTCTTGCTACCTTCAGACTGTTTTATTCAGCTTACAAGACACCGAGGGTAATAAGTATATTAATGAAGGCTGTAGTGCATGAAGACCCACTCGTTCTAAAGACCTGTCCTAAGTTTAATATAATTGTCTGGTGGTAGTATGAGCAAGACAAGAGACGTCATCGAACTGAAAAGTACCTTCAAGAAAGATTGCCAATATGAAACCAGTTGAAGTCTTATCTGGTTCTCTCTCTCGCTCTGTGTGTGTGTGTGTGTGTGTGTGTGTGTGTGTGTGTGTGTGTGTGTGTGTGTGTGTGTGTGTGTGTGTGTGTGTGTGTGTGTGTGTGTGTGTGTGGAAGGTATAGATTAACGAATGGTGACCAGCCCATGGAATCCTGTGACGAATATAGTTTCTTGCTGCCTCCAGACGATTTTATTCAGCTTAGGAGAGATTTATTCAAGCAAGGGGATTGAAGAACCCTGTATCTTATCCCTCCAGTTCGAACAGCCAGTAATTAAATAAAACTGTCTGGGGGTGACTCGGATAAACCAGAGAAATATGGTATCGAATTGAGGGGGTTAAACAGATGAAGAGAGAGAGAGAGAGAGAGAGAGAGAGAGAGAACGATGTAAAACGAGAAAAAGGATGAAAAAGAAAAATACTGAAGTAAAGAGAAAGAAAAAAACTAAAAGAATGGAAACAAGAAAGATGGAGACAAAAACTAGAAGCAAAGCAGAAAAACATGGAAGCAGAACAGAAAAACATGGAAGCAGAACAGAAGAAATATGAGAGCAGTACAGAAAAAAAGGAGGCAAAGAAATGGAAGCAGAACAGAAAAAAACAATGAAAGCAGAACAGAAAAAAATGGAGGCAGAAAAGAAAAAAAAGGAGGCAAAGGAATGGAAGCAGAAAAGAAAAACAATGAAAGCAGAACAGAAAAAAATGGAAGCAGAACAGAAAAAATGGAAGCAGAACAGAAAAAAAGGAGGCAAAGAAATGGAAGCAGAATAGAAAAACAATGAATGCAGCACAGAAAAAAGGAGGCAAAGAAATGGAAGCAGAACAGAAAAGCAATGAAAGCAGAACAGAAAAAATGGAAGCAGAACAGAAAAAAAATGGAAGCAGAACAGAAAAAAAATGAAAGCAGAACAGAAAAAATGGAAGCAGAACAGAAAAACAATGAATGCAGAACAGAAAAAATGGATGCAGAAGAGAAAATGGAGGTAAAGCGGAGAAACTGGAAGGAGTGGCAGAAAAAAAAACCCAGAAAGAATGTGGAGAAGAACTGGACGCAAAACAGAGAGATAATGGAGAAAGGAGGATGGGGGGATAGAGACAAAGTAGGAAAAATTAGGTGAGAAAATAGTAGCAAAGCAGAAAAAAATGAAAAAAGAAAGAGAAATTAAAACAAAAACCAAAGCAAAAAATGAAAACAAAGCAGAAAAAATGTGAAAGCAGAGAAAGAAAAATTGGAAGCAAAGCAGAAAAATTTTAAGACGCAGACAAATGGAAAGAAAGAGAAAGAAAAACTAAAAACAAGGCAGAAAAACTGGAAGCAAAGTAGAAAAATAAAGGAAGAGAAAGAAAAATTAGAATAAAAGCAGAAAAAATGAAAACAAAGCAGAACAAACCTGAAATAAAGAAGAAAGAACGAAAACAAATCCCCCCAAAATGGAAGCAAACCAGAAAACAAAATGCAAGGAGAAAGAAAAACTGGACACAAAGCAGAAAAAAATTAGTGGAAGCCAAGCAGAGCACGCTGGAGGCAGAGCAGGAAAAAAAGTGGAAGTAGAGCAGAAAAAAAAACTGGTCTGTCAAGGAAACCACCTAATAACCCGGGCGAACACCTCCAGGTCATGTATCATTGAGGGACGTGAAGCTGTGTTTGTAAACTCTCCTAGGCTTAAGTCCTTTATAAGACCGCTTCATTAATCTTTTTCCTTCACGCTTGGTGATGGAGAGGGACTCCTTCACGTCGCGTCACTGGTCTAACAATGCGGCTTAGCTGCCCAGTTAAACACGTGTCTCTTAGCTCTCTCCCCATCCCCCGGAGGGAGATTGGTGGACTGCAAGAGGGGTCAGCTTCAGCCTACAGTCGACTGGATCCATATTTCAGATGAACCTTGGGCTTCTGCTACTGCTACTACTGCTATTACTACTACTGCTACTACTACTGCTACTACTACTACTACTACTACTATTAATTATAATAAATATCAATAATAGTAATAATCCTTACTCTTACGTTACCAGACATTTCACAACTTAATTAAAGTATAAACCCCTGACTTCCAGTGGCGTATTTTCCTGTTTCATACGTGGACGTGTGGCGTGTGTTTCATTCGGCAGGTTATCAGTTAATTCTCCTATTATCCTTTTTTTTTTTCCTCCTTGCTTGCTGGACCCTCCCTCATCCCACTTGCAGATGGAAAAAAAAAAAAAAAAAAAGAGGTGACATAATGATGATGATGATGATGATGATGATGATGATGGTGACGATGATGATGATGACGAGGAGGAGGAAGAGAAAGGAAGAGGAGGGTATACAGTACTTGCTGTTTCTATGCGTCTTTATTCAGTTCAGGAAAGACTTTTTGAATTGGAGGGATTAGACATTCGCTTTATCAACTCCTTCACAATATAAGGTCCTTCCCAGCTTGAGTAAAAACGTTTGGAGATAGCAAGGGTAATAGAGAATAAACGTGCCACTAAGTTGAAGAAGTTAAGTTATATATAAGCTTGCCTGTGTATGTTTTTATCTTGACTCATGTAGTTACCAGACGCTTCAGAATGTAATGATAGTGAACAATAGACAGACAAAATAATGAAATATAATGAACTGAAAAATATTGAGTGAATAAAAAACAAGAACAATATTGAAAAATAATCTATCTATCTACCTATCTATACACCTAGGCTGCTTCCCCCAAGGAAAGGGAGGTAGCCGAGACAGGACGACACACTCCCCATTTACTCATCCATTCAAACACATTCATTCGCATCTTAGCCCCAAAGGGGAAAAATAATGAATAATAATGAACAGAAAAATAATGAGAGAATAATTAGCATAAAAAAATGAAAAATAACGAGTGAATAATAAACATAATTAATCCGAAAAAATAATAACAGAAAAATGAGTGAATAGTGAACAGAAAAAAAAGATACAATCGATCTCTGATTAAAAAAAAAAAAAAAAAAAAAAGAGTTGGCTTTCAAAACAAAGTTGGTTTTTCATGAAGACTTATCATTATATCCACAATCGCTGGAGTGGATGACAAGGTATTTAAAATGGATCGTAGCCCATTTACAGGATAAGCAAGTCTCAGTAAAAGTTAATAATTATCACAGACCTTTTTCTTAGTACTAAATCACTCTGCCATTCACTGTAATTTACTGTGAAGTGAATGGTAACTGTATGCGTGGAGGTATGCGGATATACAGGCAAGCTTATACAAAACTTAAGCTTAGGAATGTTTATAAATACATTAATTAGTCTTGATAGCTATATAAAAGCAGACAAACGTATATATAAAAGAGCTTATACTCAGCTTAAGTTGATAAATAGATAGATAGATAGATTGACAGACATATTGACTGACTGGTAGAAAGATAGACTGACTTATACGTAGATAAATCGGTAGAAATATAGACAGATGTATAGACAGAAAGATATAGATAGAAATATAGATAGATATAGATATAAATATACATGTAAATATAGATACAGATATAATTAGTAACAGTATGAGTGAAAGCAAATGCATTTCATGTCATACACAAAATAAGCTTAGAGAGATACGGCGAGGGCGATGAAAGTACCATAATGAGAAAGCAGGTAAATTTCATGGTAGCCAAGATGTAGGTGGACTGCCATGGTTAGCTATACACCATAATGAGAGAGCAGGTCTAAATTCATGGTAGGCAAGACGTAGACGGACTGCCATGGTTAGCGCTCAAGGGTGCCAAAAGGTTAGGAGATATTGGGCTAATTTGATCCCATCCACGTCAAAGTACTGAGTCAGTGCAAGGCAAGAGACGAGCCATGAAGTACCGCGCCGCTACCTGTTCAGTTCCGGGAGTATATGCGTGTGTGTGTGTGTGTGTGAAGCTGTCACCAGCTGATGAGTGCAAGTGTGCAATATAGGAAGGTATTGGGCACTTGCAGTCGATGGTAGTCTGCTGGGCGAGGTTCTTCAATTTTTGTATAAATTATGTAAATACATTATATTATCTTGCTTAAGTTATTCTAATTAGGGACGACAGCTGACGTATATGGAAATGTTCCTGACTCGTCTGGTTCCCTTTCATATATTGATGTCCCCTATATTAGGTTGTGCCTCGACTGACAGTCACCAGGTGATGAGTGCAGGTATGTAATGTAGAAAAGCATTACATATCTGCAGTCGATGGTGTTCTCTTGGTCGAGGCTTTTTTACCATTAGTGTAGGTCTAGTTATTTGTCTCTTAGGATTTAGTATAGGTTAGCGATTTGTCTGTTAGGTGGTTAGTTTTAGGGTCTTTAGATTAGGTATTTTGTTTATAAGTAATATAAGGTTAAAAATATAAAAAATAAATAAAAATAATAAAAATAAAACTACAAAAAAATAATAAAATAAAAATTATTATATATATATGTACGTGTGCATGAAAGTGTGTATGTTCATATGCATGGATGTGTGTATGTATGTATGTATGTATATATATATGTTGGTATATATATGTATATATGTGTCAATATATATACATATATATATATTTGCCTTAATGACCAGAGGCTTCGGCCTCAATGGTCGATAGGCAAAAAAAAAAAAAAAGTGTGAAGCCAGGAGTAATAAGAAGCCCGTACGCATTATTTTCCCCAACCCCCATACCATTATCCACCTCTGCTTACTCCATGATCTTAGTACATCATAGTAACTACAGGTTTGGACAGTCTGGCGGTAGCAGGGATGAGTATGAGGGATAGGCACTGATACAGGGTGGTTTGGTCGTATTGAAGGGTGAAAATGCGGGATTGAGAGAGAGAGAGAGAGAGAGAGAGAGAGAGAGAGAGAGAGAGAGAGAGAGAGAAATCACATGTTCCCTTCGTGATACTCTCTGCTGCTAAGCTCGAAATTTTCCTCTTCTTTTTCGTAACTCTTCCTTAGAAGAAAAAAAAAATCTTGTGTAAGCTTCGTTGGGTCGATTATAATGTTGTTTAGAAACCAAGGTGAGGAAAATTACTAACAATTTTCTACATGCTATCCCCCCCCTTTCTCTCTCTCTCTCTCTCTCTCTCTCTCTCTCTCTCTCTCTCTCTCTCTCTCTCTCTCTCTCTCTCTCTCTCGTCACGCCCCATGCCCTCTAACCACGCCCATAAAATACTCACAAGTCCCTGCTATTTAATTTACCAGCCATAAAACATCCATCTCCTTTAGGTATTATGTGCTGTGTTAGAGAATTTGTCAGTGTCATCGAGCAGTATCATTCTTTTATCGCGTTTTTCCAGTTTTCTTTAAAATTTTTTACCAGTACTCTTTCTGGTTTCTTCCGTCACAGTTCAGGATATTTGTAAGTGTCGTCGAATTTTATCATACTTCGCAATATTTCATCCTGTTTTTCTCTTATGCTTGTATATTGTACAATACTAATGCCATTTTCTTTCTTCATCTTTAGTATTTATGATCTTTTCTCTCTTCACAGTTTCTTTCTTCTCTCTTCCAAATATCTGTCGAACTGGGTACCATTTCATTATTTCTTCTTCAGCAGTTCACTTGAAACTTGGTACATTTCTTCCCTGGGAAATATAAAGACACATTTCTTTATTTTATTTATGATTTTTAAAGGTTGTATGGGGTCATAGGTCAACCAATACAAATACGTGAAATGGGGCTGCATGACTCCGTAGAGT
Source organism: Coenobita brevimanus (assembly GCF_032717465.1). Classification (NCBI taxonomy): domain Eukaryota; kingdom Metazoa; phylum Arthropoda; class Malacostraca; order Decapoda; family Coenobitidae; genus Coenobita; species Coenobita brevimanus. The sequence continues at coordinate 6,375,295 of NC_136996.1, read as the reverse complement.
TCACCAATTTTTGCAAGGAGGTCTTTCAGTGTGTTTTTTGTGGAGACGAATTTACATTGTCTTGAGAATATTGGAAACTTTTAATTTTTTTCTTTCTGTTGTTTTTCTTTCGCGCAAGAAAATCTGATAGTGTCTTCGAACTGTACCATATTTTTGTCATATTTAATCCCTGTTTCTCTCTCTCTCTCTCTCTCTCTCTCCCTCTCTGTTCATTTATCGTTATTTTCTTTGTGCTTTCTTTCATCTACGTTAGGTAATCTGTTAATGACATCAAATGATGCCAAACTTTTGTCAC
>NC_136996.1:6352500-6372500 GCF_032717465.1 Coenobita brevimanus | reverse complement strand
ACGGGACTGAGGCGTCTGGCAATAGATAGATAGATAGATAGATAGAGTACGTTTAAGTACTTGGGGAGTGTGATGAGTAAAGATGGAAGTTTGGAGGGTGAAGTGCTTGAAAGGGTACAACAAGGAAGAAAGGTTGCTGGTTCCTTGAAAGCAGTGATAAGAAACAGGGAAGTAAGCATGGATGTGAAAAAGTTACTACATGACAGTATTGTGATACAAACTCTAACGTATGGAAGTGAAGCTTGGACGTTGTTGGAAGGACACAAGTCAAGAGTGAGAGCAGTAGAAATGAGTTATTTAAGAGGAGCCTGTGGAGTCACATGGAGAGACAGGCTGACAAATGAAGATATAAAGAAGCGTTGTGGTGTGGATGTGGATGTGATAGGAAGCGTTATGAGGAACACACTGACGTGGTTTGGCTATGTGGAGAGGATGGAGGGTAAGGGACTGACGAGGAGAGTGTATGTGAGTAAGGTGGAAGGGGGGGAGAGGGAGGGGGAGGCTGAAGATGAGATGGAAAGATGGAGTGGAGAGGTATATGAGGGAGAGGGGTGTGAGCTGGGAGCAGGGCAGTGAAATGGAGCGGGACGGGGCGACGTGGAGGTGATTTGTTTGTGGCCACCCCGTACGGGATTGAGGAGCCCGGCTTAAATATATATATATATATATATATATATATATATATATATATAGAGAGAGAGAGAGAGAGAGAGAGAGAGAGAGAGCGAGAGGTCGCTCTAGTTTAAAAAAAAAAAAAAGCATATAACGACAAAAAAGGCAAGAGAAAGCCAGCCAGCCTAAAAACAAGAATGAAGAAGATCAACTGGAGAATAAGACTGGCTTTTAAGGTAGAGTGACTTAAGAGGAATGTACATATACTCTTTTCACCTTAACTTGGCTCAGAATTTCGCCCTTTTGTAGCTTTTTTCACGTAGCTCAGTGGCAAACTCAGAAATACTGTGGCTCTACATCCTCACCATTGCAGTTCTTCTTGACTGGCATCATATTATAAAGTTTAATCCATCTTTACAATTCAGCAGTCTAGATGAAGAGCTGGCAATCTTAGAACAAATTAGGGTAAAAAAAAAAAAAAAAGAGTACTTTATTTAGTTTTCGGGCGATGCTTCATACAGGTCCTACTCCTAAGCTGAATAAAAGCGTCTTATAACAGCATGAAAACACACGCACACACACACACACACACACACACACACACACACACACACACACACACACACACACACACAAGGGCGTCTTCATATAAAACAAGTTAAGCATTTCCTTCATTTCGGTGGCTTATTTTCTTATTTCAGTTCTTGTTAACACGTGTAATTTCACTCAGGGAAAACCTCCAGTACTGAAGCGGCTAATGAAGGCTATGGTCCGCCTTCTCGTCGGGTAAGAAGGCACCCTAGCACCTCTTCCTTGGCGATTTAGTTTTCGAGATTGTTGGTTGATATCGTTTGTTACGTTACTTAAGCAGAGTATGGCGATATTGGAGGGATTTATGTAATACAGAATAGGACAGTAATGTATTATAAGCTTAATAAATCGCTTAAGAAAAGGTGTTAGGGAACTTCCTTAACCGACGATAATACAGGCCTATTTATGCAGCGTATGGCGATATTGGAAGGATTTATATAACACAGAAGAGGACAGTAAGGTGTAATAAGCTAAATAAATCACTTCAGAAAAGGTGTTAGGGAGCTTCCTTAACCGACGAGAATACGGACCTGTATCCAACTCCCGTTCGAAAAGTCTCTTCAGAGCCTAATGTTGTCTGGAGATATGAAGACGAAACAAAAAAATATATATTAGTGGATGAAAGAAGGGTTAATCAGCGCCTGTAACAAAATTAAAAAAGAAACTGCACTGTATTTACGAGTACGTGTTCGTGTTGGTGATAGGGTCGTGGTGTTGTAAATCAGGCTGGGTTAGTTTTGCTGACTGCCCTGGTTGGCTGTTGAGGTTGTGACAAAGAGGGTTGCTACATTTAATGGTGTACGTGTGGTGGTGTAGGTGTGTAGTGGTATTGGTGTGTGGTGTTGTACGTGTTTGGTAATACGGTTGCGATGATAGAGGTGTGTGGTAGTATAAGTGTATAGTGGTGTGGATGTGGCGATGCAGGTATATGGTGTAACAGGTATGTGAGGAAGGTGTGTGATGCTGTAGGTGTATAGTGTTACAGGTGTGTGAAGCAGGTGTGTGGTGGTGTAGGTGTATGGTGTTACAGGTGTGTGAAGCAGGTGTGTGGCGGTGTGGGTGTATGGTGTTACAGGTGTGTGAAGCAGGTGTGTGGCGGTGTGGGTGTATGGTGTTACAGGTGTGTGAAGCAGGTGTGTGGCGGTGTAGGTGTATGGTGTTACAGGTTTGTGATGCAGGTGTGTGGTGGTGTAAGTGTGGTGCTACAGGTGTTTGAGGCAGGTGTGTGGTGGTGCAGATGTGATGCAGGTGTATGGTGGTGTAATGTGTGATGGTGTAGGTATGTAACGGAATAGGTGTGTGGTGGTGTAAGTGTACAGTGATTCAGGTGTATACCGGTAGTAGTGCAGGTGTGTGGTGATGCAAGTGTATGATGACGGTGCATGTGTGCGAAGTGGTGCATGCGTGTGGTGGTGTAAGTGTGTGTTGGTGCAAGTGTGTGAGGTGTGGTGGTTTAGGTGTGTGGTGGTGCACGTGTGTGAGGAAGGTGTGTGAAAAAGGTGTGTGAGGCAGGTGTGTGGTGGTGTAGGTATGTGGTGATGCAAGTATGTTAGCCAGGTGTATGAGATAAATGTGTGATGGGTAGACGTGTGTGAGGCAGGTCTGTAAGGCAAGTGTGTAAGGCAGGTGTGTGGTGGTATAGGTATGTGGTGGTGCAGTTGTATTAACCAGGTGTGTGGTGGTATAAGTATGTGGTGGTGCAGGTGTGTAAGGCAGGCGTGTGGTGGTATAGGTATGTGATGGTGCAGGTGTGTAAGGCAGGTGTGTGGTGGTATAGGTATGTGGTGGTGCAGGTGTGTAAGGCAGGTGTGTGGTGGTATAGGTATGTGATGGTGCAGGTGTGTAAGGCAGGTGTGTGGTGGTATAGGTATGTGGTGGTGCAGGTGTATTAGGCAGGTGTGTGGTGGTATAGGTATGTGGTGGTGCAGGTGTGTAAGGCAGGCGTGTGGTGGTATAGGTATGTGGTGGTGCAGGTGTATTAGCCAGGTGTGTGGTGGTATAAGTATGTGGTGGTGCAGGTGTGTAAGGCAGGCGTGTGGTGGTATAGGTATGTGATGGTGCAGGTGTGTAAGGCAGGTGTGTGGTGGTATAGGTATGTGGTGGTGCAGGTGTGTAAGGCAGGTGTGTGGTGGTATAGGCATGTGTTGGTGCAGGTGTGTTAGGCAGGTGTGTGGTGGTATAGGCATGTGGTGGTGCAGGTGTGTGGTGGTATAGGTATGTGGTGGTGCAGGTGTGTTCGGCAGGTGTGTGGTGGTATAGGTATGTGGTGGTGCAGGTAAGTTAGGCAGGTGTGATGGTGCAGGTTTCTGGTGCAAGGTGGGTGTGATGACTTTCAAATGGGAGCAAGCAAAAACGAAAGCATGAGGGCAAATTTATGGTGCAATTATTGAACTTAACAAAAACTTGCTTGTTAAGAAGACAGGCAAAAAAACAGAGATAACAAGAGGGGGAGAGAGAAGGGTAGCGATAGAGTGAAGGAATAATGGTCGAGATAGAAAATGAGAGGAAGAGAGAGACGAAGATGATATTATTTAGGAGTAGCTAGTTAATACAAGAAAGAGAGAAGACAGAGGGGTGGAGATAAGCTGATAGAATAAAGAGGGAGACGGAGGAAGAGAAGAGAAGCAATAGAAGAGAAGAATAACAATACAGCAAAGGGAAAACAGAGAGGACTGGAGATAACAGGACATAAAGGAAAAGAATTATGGTTGAGATAGGACAGGGGAGAGAAAAAAAGAGATCTGCAAGAGGGACAAAGGAACATAGGAACGGGAGAGGAGACAGAGATGCAGATACGGAAGAAAACTGGTGGATATAGGAATGAGAGTGAGAGAGAAGAGGGAGAACTGTAAAAGGAAAGAAAGAATATAGGACTGGGAGAAGAGTGAGTTCCGATAACACAAAAATGATGCACAAAAACTGAAGAACTTTAAAGGAGAAACAGCATATGCAGAAAATTCAAGAAAGGAGGAAGCCTGAGGTAAAGGGAAATAAAAATAAAAATCTATCAGAAAGCGGAAAATGGACAACAGAAAGAAAATAGCGATTTAGTGGGAAAAACTAGTAGGAAGGAAAAAATTAGCCATGAAAATGAGGAAGAAAAGAGGAAGAGAAAAGAGAAACAAGAGGCAAAAGAGGCAGAGAAAGGAAAAGACAAAACGAGAACAAGGAAATAAAGGAAAGAAAAATGACAGATGATATTATCAGTCTAAGGTATGAGAGAGAGAGAGAGAGAGAGAGAGAGAGAGAGAGAGAGAGAGAGAGACAGACAGACAGACAGACAGACAGATAGACAGACAGACAGACAGACAGAGAGGCAAGTCCATTCCCATAAACCCCAAAAGAGATAATATACTGCATGGCGAGGTACAACCTGCCCAGAGTGGCCAGTCCCTACTATTATTACCATCGAGGCTCTAATTTCACACTGCGTTCGGGTAATGCAGTGTAAACAAGGTATTGCACTTGTGACACTGTAATGCGTGTGTCAAGATAAATCTGATCTCGGGTTTTGTTTTCCGTCCAATATGATAGAACAGAAAACAGTGGAAGTCTTTTTCATATGCCAGTGACGTGTTCTGAAATATAAGCTTTCCATACAACATGTCCTGTAAATTGGAGGAAACTAGCAAATCAGCTTTATATGTACAAGTACCATTGGAATTTTAATAAGCAATTTTTCTGTAAATTGCTGTGCACTTAATGCCAAAGAAAAACCCTAAAAAACGTGAAACAAAACACACTTTCTGTACATGTGTTTGCTTCTTACTGACATGGAGTCACATAAGAACTCTATCCCTCATATGTTTTTTATGTAATATGATTCAGAGCACAACACACATTCCACATTTAGCGGACTTTTTTTTTTTTTTTTTTTTTAATGGAAGCTGTGCATGAGAGTGCTTTCTGTTACTTCCATCTTCACTCACACAGCTGCAAAACACACACACACACACACACACACACACACACACACACACACACACAAAAGAGAGAATACTGAAATGTTAAAATACGACCAAATAAAATATGTGAAGATTTTACCATGGATAGTTTGTTTTCGAAAAGTTTATCAATATCCTTCATAGAAAACGGGGGGGAGGGGGGCCTGCAAAATATCTCATAAAAAGAAAAAACTGAAATGAATGTTAGATTTTAAAAATATGACAAAGCAAAATTATTTGTGGTGAAAATGGCATAGAGGGTCGCTGACCGTGAAAATTACTTAAGATCCCTTTCATTTGACTTCATGTATTGGGTTCCTTTACTGTAATCAAACGTCCACCTCATAACTGGAAGAACCTGAATTCGATGCTCTAGCCGGTCAGAGTCTTGGACGAAATTTGTCCCTGTTCATTTATAACTGTGGACCTGGTGTTAAAATCGACTATCGGGGGGTCATATTCTAGGGGAAGACTGGAACTTAAATAAGTACAGAAGTATTAGGCAGATGTGGGACCACTAGTGAGGCATCTTGCATGAGATATTCCTTTGGATGTGATTGATTGACCGTGCCGCTTCAAGGGAGGCTCCTGCATCTTTCTTAATAACGGCCGTGCTGCCGATAAGCAATAATCGAAAACCTTTGTTCCAATATCACTTCGTCAAAAAAAGACGACTTTCGAATTTTACCTCAGTTTTCCGTGTAACATGATACTGAATACAGTTTAGGTAGTTGTTTTTTACTGATACCAAGTGGTTGGAAAGCAATGGCTGGCAAGACGAATATCATCTGTTTTTTGTACAGTATGGGTGTATGGCTTTTAGTGATATAAGTAGTGGTTAGAAAGCAGTGACTGTTAAACGTCCACTTCCCTTTGAGTTAAGAACGCTATTTGTTCGAGATAATGTTTGAAGAACTATCTCGTAATCTACTTTTTCTGTTTTATGACAGAAAATGCAAGGTCTATGTTTGGCTTTTCCTATTATCAGGGGCAGTTAGAAAGCAATGATTGTCAACCGCTCTACTTTCCCTTCCAGTTCAGAGCATTGATTGTTCCAGCAAATGCTTAAAGAATGATTTGCCTTCTGCTTTTCGTGTAATAATGGAGAATGCAGTTTATGTGTTTGCTTTTTACTGATATCCAGAGTGGTTAGAAAGCAGTGACTCTCCAAGGCTCTACTTTCCTCTCGAGTTGAGAGCAGTGTTTGTTCGAGCTAATGTTTCAAGAGTGGAGGAGGCGAGTCTGTATTTACCTTAGTGACGTCACCGGGCAAGACAGGGATCTCGAGTGTAAGCAAACAAGCCTCGCCCCTGTCCCTCAGCCCCCACTGTATACAGGTGCTCCTTATTATACAGGGCGGGACGTTTTTTGCCCCCCCCTTGACAATCACCAGTCTTGTAACCAAAGTGTAACCTGCACTATATTCTGCTTCCCGTAACTCTTTTAATATTTTATAGTGCTTAGCGTTTGATTTTGCGTCCATTGCCTGCATGGATAATTATATACGTTCATTGGCTTCATGGATGATTATATACGTTCACTGGCTGCATGGATGATTATATACGTTCACTGGCTGCATGGATGATTATATACGTTCACTGGTTGCATGGACTATTATTGATTTCATGATGTAACCTGAAAATCTGTTTTACTCAGTTAGCAGACTGAGCCGTTCCCCCAACACACAAGACAGAAGGGCAAAATATACTGTGCGGGCTATCCTGTCCTGTGCCTTCCTTGCAACTCAGCCGTCAATTTCTCCTGTGTTGCGAGGAGGGTTACGTCAGTGCTCCCAATGGCTACCGTGCCTCATGAAGTTAGTAATCAAAGATGCAAATAACAGACGTAAAACGCAGAGTCTGTAAACCACGAAGGAGATTGAACTTAGTAATCAGCCATGCAATTAATGGACGTATAAAGTAGGCTCTGTAAAGCATGAAGTGAGTTATAAGAATCAGAAAGTGGTGCAGGGTAAGCGCTGATGTCGCTGACTGGGCCGTCCCTGCAACACATGAGAATTTGCAAGGGGAACAAAATACATACGAGTAGAACATCCTGCATGTAAGGGATGGTTTATAAAATACTACAAGTTTTTTCAGGCATTAGGCGCTGTAAATTGAGGGAACTGGCAAATCAGCACTGTAAGTACCAGTGGAACCTGAAGTGACAAGACTCCTGAAATCTACTGAGGACCTAGCAGAAAAAAAGAAAAAAAAAACATTAACTCTTTTGCTGTCATCGGTGCACTAGGATATTTCAGTCAGGCTCATTACAGGATTTCGTTCAACTGACAGAAGTTCTAGCAACGAAAGGCTTTAGCGACTTCTTCGAGTACCCTTCCTTTGTTACTGGTAAACCTTGGAATTTTACTTAGGCTAACACCAGACGATTTTATTCAGTCAAGAGAACTCCTAGTAGGCAAAGAGTTAAAAAGGGCGATATACAACCAGGCAAAACGGTAACAGTCAATCCTATTTTGCCCCCTTCTAACTGTAGGAACCCGTGGCTAGGCAGTGTTAGTCCAGTACATTTGAGGATTGATAACCAGCTTACTCCCCTTCATAGCATTACTGTACATGAAATAAAATCCTCCATGCACCTCTTAAAGTTTACAACTGGGTAAGGCTGTCACTCCGACTGGGGCGTTCTAACCACAGCGTTCATTCTAACCTGCGAGGTATGATGACCAAGTGTAGTCAGAAGGGAGGGCAGATATGACTAGTAACCAAGGAGATTAATGGTACTTTAAAACTGAGGTTCATCTAAGTTCATGCACCCACAACTTAGCATTCAAGTTGTGTGAGTGGCCCAGTTTCGTCAGATGAAGACAAACCAGTAATACACCAGACCACCAGAGCCCGCCATACTTCTCTCCCTGATTACACAGCGGCCCCGGCTTTCCTCTAATCTGCATATAACTTCTCCAGCTGAAAGGGAAGTCATTGTGGTCCTGGATTCGAGGAGGTTAGGCCCAGATTTACGAGTGGCTGACACAACGCACGTGGATGTTAATGACGGCAAGTATAAGGTGGGGGTGAGGTAGGACCGGAAGAGAGGGAGTGTGTGTGAGTAAGCTGTGAGATTTGTGATGGGGAAGGGGGAGTGTTTTGTGTGTGTGTGTGTGTGTGTGTGTGTGTGTGTGTGTGTGTGTGTGTGTGTGTGTGTGTGTGTGTGTGTGTGTGCGTGCAGGGAGGAGGTGGCTCTGGCACTTCTGATAAGTAAGGTAGTAGGAAGCTCAGACAGCAATGAAACGGAGACAGTAAGAAGAACAGAATAACACATGAGAGGGATCGGAATCCAAATATAAAGAGCTGATGAGGGAAGGAGAAAATGGTAAAAGAAACTGACAGAGGATTTGGGGTATGATTATGAGTGTTGATATATTGTGGGTAGAAGCAAAAGTATGGATTTGATTTAGTAATGCAAAGGAACCACTGAACGAAAAATATGGGCAGAGACGGAATGGTAAAGGATATCTGTAAAAGAAGACAAGTGAAACAAATGAGGTAAAACTTGACAGGAAGCGAACTTGACTATACAGACACTGGATATGATTCAGAAAAGTGAAACATGGAATAGGAAGGGTTCGGAAGGGGAAAAAGCTATGGGACAGAGATTAAGGGGGTAGGTGTGGGATGGCAAAGGGTTAAACGTAAACAACAACAAAAATAAAGGCAACTGAAGATAAAAAGAGGAATAACTGTCTGAAATTTCCAATGTGGATGGAAATATTAAACTGACATTAGATAAGACACCGAGGGACAGGCTGAAATATACAACAGACTTTATGAGAGAAAGAAGGCAATGGCAGGGCCGGATCCAGGACTCCGGGAAAGGTGAAGGGGAGGGGACGGGGGAGTCATAATTACCATAAATTTAAATGCATGCTGATTCATTATCAAATATAATTTACTACCAAATCCCTCTTTTCATTTCTATGATTCTATAAATATAAGTAAGACAGCCACTGCTTATATTTTGGTAAATGACATTGTTCTTTTATCATAAATGCTCATGGGTCAGCCAAAAATGAAGGATGGCCATGCACCCCACGCCCCCTTCCCCCCTTCTCCCACAACTTCGTGCGCAAATGGGTTGACTTTGGATAACGATATGTATAGTTATAGCGGAAACAGAGATGTGGCAAGACCTGGTGGAAAAGGGATGAATAGGAATACAAAATGCCTATGGGAAAACAATAGTAGAAACAGATGTAGCAAGACCAGGTGGAAAGGGTTGAGAAGATATATAGAGAACAGACAGGAAAAACACATTTGAAATTTAGAAAGAATGGAGAAAGTAAGACATGAACAGAGGAATGAAGTATTTGATGGAGGAAAAAGTGTGGGCGTTTTTGTTTTTTTTCTGGGATGGGAGAAAAAACAGCTTACTGTTAGAGAAATGAGGAGAAATTGAGGGCATGATCAACAAGAATCTGAAGGAGAAATGAAGATATGAGAAGACGCAGAATGTTGAGGCTGGAGAAAAGTAGCTTAGTTGGGGAGTGAGAAAAAAAAAATGGGGAAAATATTGAGAGAGAGAGAGAGAGAGAGAGAGAGAGAGAGAGAGAGAGAGAGAGAGAGAGAGAGAGAAGGTGGTGAATAAGAAAAAGAAAGAAAGAAGAATCACAGTCTGAAAAGGAAGAGGGGTGAAATCTGGTAGGGGAAGAGGCGAGGGGGACAAGGCATAATCCTACCTGATGAGCAAGGTGAGTTGTGACAGGAGTAGCGTGTGTTCTCAATAATTACACCTTGAGCACCGGGAGAGAAAGCGGCTTGGCACGTGTCTGAACCACACGTAACTCTGAACCGCACGTAACTCTAAACCGCACGTAACTCTGAACCGCACGTAACTCTGAACTGCACGTAACTGAACCTATTTTCTGTGCAGTTTATTTCTCACTTAATCCTTGCAATTTGGAATAATATGAGGGCAGCCAGTGATGTGTGGGGGTTCAATCAACACGATTACCTAATGGAATGGTTGCTTTACTTCCACTGCTGTATTTTACGCAAGTGCTGGTCGATGTGAGTAGGGGAAGGGGAAGAATTGAGGGAGACAGTTGAAAGAAACCACTACAGAAATAAATCAATAAAACAAAGATGAATATGCCAGGGTGAAGGAGACGAAATTAAAAAGAAAGTTTGAGGGCAGACAGATTGAAAGAAACCACACATACACACACACACACACACACACACACACACACACACACACACACAAAGATGAAATGGCAAAGAATGATGATGTAGAGAAGCAATGATAAATGAATGTCAAAGACGAGACATAAAGTAAGAAATGCGACAAGAAAGAAGGAAGAATAAAAACACGGGGGTTAAGAGTGGAAAGAAAACCATCTAGAAAAGAGAAAAAGCGAGCAATGCAGTTAAACGAATGGAGTGAGAAGAAGAAAAAAAATCATTAAAAGATAAGTGCTAGGGAGAGGAGGAATGGGTAAGACGGTAAAAAGTAGCAGCAGCACCACCACCACCAGCAGCAGTAGTAGTAGTAGTAATAGTAGTAGTAGAAGCTAGTCAGGTCAGGTGCGGGTAAGGGGATGGGTCTGTTATGATGTGGCAGGGGTAAACCAGCTCTGCTGTCGGGCCCTGCTGCGGATGTCACTGATTGCATTGCGCAGTTGACCCTTGTGCGGTGTGGTGCGGTGAGGATCTGTCCGTTCTCCCCTTGGGGCTAAGATGCGAATGAATGTGTCTGAATGGATGAGTAAATGGGGAGTGTGTCGTCCTGTCTCGGCTACCTCCCTTTCCTTGGGGGAAAGCAGCCTAGGTATATAGATAGATAGAAGTAGTAGTAGTAGTAGTAGTAGTAGTTGTAGTGGTGGTGGTGGTGGTGGTATAGTCTGTTCATTAGAATGTGATAACTGAACTGAAGGCTGAATTTGCCCCTCTTTTTTGCAGCCACCATTCTCCTTTCGGGGCGTTCAGGGACGTTGTATAGCCAGGCAACTCCACCGGCCACCTCTACCGATGCCACCACATGAAGGCGTTCCCCACCAGCACCAAGGAAACAAGAAGAAAGGGAAATGTAAACCTGAGGACGAAAAAGAAATAAAATAAAAAATGAACCAAAAAGAAAAGGAGGGAAGAGATTAGGTATTGAAAGAAGAAAGAAAAGAGAAAAAAAATGCTCAAGGAAAATGGGACAAGAAAGAATTATGGAAGAGATATAAAGAAAACTAAGAAAAACAAGATAAGAAAGGCAACAAGAATGACACAAAATGAGACCGAGAACTGAGATATGCGAGACTATGACTCAGAGAGAGAGAGAGAGAGAGAGAGAGTAGCGTGTGGAGAGGTTGATGTGGTAGGTATTGGCTTACCTGAGTGTTTAGGCTATACCTGTAAGCCATGGTTCACTTCTAGGTCAACATTTCTCTCTCTCTCTCTCTCTCTCTCTCTCTCAAATGTGTCAGTGAGCCAGTTAACTCCTTCAGTACGATGACCTCTTTTATATTTCCTTATTACCACTACCGAACGATTTTATTAAACTCAGCAAGACCCTGCTTGACTGAAATTATTAAAGCATCCTTCATGAATCACTGAAATACAGTAATTAAATTTCTATGTTATTTCTTCTGCCACAAGATTATGCTACTTGGGAAGGATCTCTGGTTAGGTTAAGAGATCTACTGCTGTAACGTCTAGTTTTGCTGATGTAATAGTTTAAGATTTATGTTGGTTTAGGTGTTTCAGGCTTGGCTGGGGAGAGGGGAAAGGAGTGGGCGGGATGGGCGGAGGGTGGTGGGTGACGGAAGACAGCGTGGGAAATATAACGAACAGATTTGGTGTTGTAGGTCAACTGTTAACCGCGGCATCATTATCAACCCCTTGGATCTTATGAGGTGTTTTGCATTTCGTTCTTGCTATATTTAGACGATAAAGTTTACCTCAGAGGTATATTTTCCAGCGGGTGAGATTTCGTTAATACCCTTCACTGCTATACGTCTTCCCAAGGCTGAATGAAATCGTTTGGCAGTAGCTTAATTAAAACGAAGCATGTGTAAGCTGAATGATAAGGTTAATGATCTTCGTCACTTCAGAGTAAAACGGATAGGGTGTGCAAAGAGGGGTGGCCAGAATGGGCTGGGAGGGCGTGGCTGGTAGGCATGATGAGAAACTTCTACTCCCGGAAGATGGGTGTTGTAGACTGGCTGACAATTTTCCAAGAATGTCAATGGATGAGCAAAAAATAGGTAAGGAGGATCAGTAGGAGTAGGCGGGACTGGCTTAGGTAAGTACAGTCGGTATCAAAAGTGCTCTCGTCTCTCCTGCCTCTCATTCCACGGACTAAGAAAGATCTGTGAGGTGCATGACGTTCATCTGAGGCCAAATCAAGTCAGCACTGTCGGCTGCAACTGATTCGACACACTGGTTTCCAAAGTGCATGGAGAGAAAAGCACGAGAGGTTACTGGACTTCTGATGTTGACTGTGCATACGAAAAGAAAATAACTGCATGCGATAGAGTAGGGTGGGACGAGTACATGTAGCCTATACCTGCGAGGACCAACATTGTTTGAAGGCGATGGTGACGATGGGAAGGACATTTTTACCTCGCCCCGGACGGAGTCCGACGAGGAATCGTTTTTGGTCGAGTTTGTTTGTTTGTTTGTTTGCAACATTACGGAAAAACGGTTGAATGAAATAACATGAAACTTTCAGGATATGTGGACACTGGTCCCCAAAGAACGTGATTAACTTTTTGGGGTAATCGAGTGAACCTGAAAGGTCAAAGTCAAGGTCACGGATTTTCAGAGGGCTATAGCTTGAAAACGGTTGAAAAGAGAAATATTTACTCGTAATATAGGTTTTCATGTAGCACCAAGACCTTTAACTTTGAATGACCCTGAAAGGCCAAACTCAAGGTCACGGATATTGAACGGGTTATAACTCGAAACTCGTTGAATATATAGTATTACCAACATGCAGGAAATCTCATATGGGCTTCCATTTGGCAGCAAGACCTTTGACCTTGAGTGACCCTGAAAGGTCAAACGCAAGATCACAGATACATTTGTGCTGTTACCTTAGACTTTAATTGTGCACTGCCACTGAATGGAAGAAACGAGCCAGTATTTAACGGCAATAAAAAACTGCTGTCGGGCGAAGTTTGTTGTACCTGACACCACTTGTTTCTTATAGTTTGAGGCAGAAGGGGAGAACAAGGATAGGGTACGTGAAGGCTAGTGAGGGCGATGGTGACGATGACAAGGTTATTTTTCTTTGCAGTTTGATGCAGAGGGAAGAAAAAGGATAATGTGGGTGAAGAGCAGTGAAGAGAATGGTCTGGGATCGTGATGAAAGGTGTGGTTGGACGGGGATATGACAGTGAAGATGAGCGTTGGATCATCACGTGCAAGACCCTCTCCGACAGTCCCCTGCCAGAGCAGTTTACTGACATCTCGGTGCTGGAAACAGACGCCCTCCCTTGGTGGCACCAATATAATTGAGCGGCTCCTCTGTTCCCAACTCCCTCCCTATCCGCCGAAAGGAGGATGGTGAACTGCAGGAAAAAGGAAACTCCAGCCTGCAGTCCACTGAGTTCACATTTTCAGTGAACTGCAAGACACAACAACAACAACAACTATTACTACTACTACTACTACTACTACTACTACTACTACTACTATTACTGCTACAACTGTACTACTACCACTACTACTACTACTGCTACTACTACTACTTCTAACATTTATCATTCTTCCACGAAAGGCAGAGATTAGCTTTCCTTCTCATAATTTTCTGCAGTTTACTTCCTCTTGCTATGCTATCTATCCCACATTAAAATATGCATGCATCGCCACAGCCGGCCGGGAAGTGTCACCTAACTTCTGATCATGATAGCTGCGTCGAAAGGTATGTACAAAGTTTTCTTCTATAACAGTAACAACAATAACAAAAACAAGAACAACAACAACATCGTAAGCACACCCACTCTCAAATACACGGAATTTTACGTCGTGGGTAAAAATTATAGGGATATTATTGCAAGATGACACAAACACTTCGAACTTCAAATGATAGGCTGCTGTGCCAGATGCCTGACTCAGTGACACGAAAGGTGGAAGGGTGTCATTATCTTTCACCTCCCCTATCCTCTCTCTCTCTCTCTCTCTCTCTCTCTTTCTCCCTGTTTTTTTTTTTTTTTTTTTTTTTTTTTTTTTTTTGGGCACCGACATGACAGCCGTTCCCTGAGGCCATGCAGTCCTCCTATTTGATACTCTTTCCATGCCTATGTCATCACATCAGCGCCAGTGACCGCCGTCCATATCATGGACATGTTAAGCCTTTCTCTTTCAGGACTGATGGGATGGTGTAAGCAGGAGAATTTGTACGACCTGCTGGTGGGTCTTGTGGAAGGTCACTGAAGTAGGTTACATTGAAATTTAAATCATAACTGTTCCTTACCCTCGAGTGCGATCGAACTTGCATTCAGTCAGCCGGTATAATATATATCCAACTACCTGACCACTACCTTCCCCCAACCCCCGACCACCAGCTTCCCCTCCCCCTTCGAGAATCACCACCCTCCTTATTTATGATGGCTTTTTATCAGTTTGTGGGATAAACAAGTTTCTATTGCAGTTTACCGTCATCAGAAATCGTTTTATTCCTCGTATTTTTCACTTTAGTATTCACTATGTAATTTATTCATTTAAATAAGCAAAGGTTTTTGTCCTTCTGCAGCTATTCCACTTACCTCGATGGCAAAATAAGACAATACTACGATTGTACATCTTTTCCATTGCACTTCGTGAATACCGCCATATTCTAGTGTTAATCAGCACTAGTGCTGCTGCTAACTGAGCGGAGACGCAAATGCGGCGTCCACCCAGGGAATAAATCTTCACACGCCGTCAACCGAAAGAAAACATCAGTTCACTGCATGGGATGGCCCTGCAAGGGCGATTGCTTGCCTGCGGTTGATGGGTCTGCTCAGCCAGTCAGAATTGGGTTGATCATCAACAACAACAGCTCAGCTCAGGAGACGAAGATATGGCCACTGTACGCATTCTTAACGTGAACAAATTATACTTAATGGTACGTGTATGAGTGAAGGCAAAAGCATAAACAAACACTCCTATGAATCATTCTAAACCCGAAAATGTTTGTATACAGTATAGGAAACCTGACAGTTACAGACATTCCACCACACCACACCGCATGTTGGCCGCATCACGCTTGACATGCAGGTGTTCCCTCACACTGCCCTTGGGACAGGAAAGTAAAAAATGAACCTGTTTCTTTCACCTTCCATCAACTGGTTCGTGGACTTTTTACCCGTTCCGACCCCGGAAGGGCTCTGGGAGGGTTATTATTGTCACTCGGTTTGTCTGTTTGTTTGTTCGTCTGTCTGTCTGTCCACCTGTAGTTCTGTCTGTTAACAACTTTACGCGAAAACTACAGGTGCGATTCTGACTAAAATTACAGGGATGAACTTCTGATCAACTGATTACATTTTGGGCCAAATTGGGCCAAGGCCCAGTCTGTAGGAACAAAAATGTAAAAAATTAATAGTTTTTTCGCCATAACACCTTTCAAATTTGTCATATCGACATGAAACCAAAACCTAAATGTGCGGCTCTCAAATCTGCATCCTATAAAATGCCTCATTACATCAGGGGGGGTCACCCCTAATTAGCGGTAGGGGGTCAATGTCAGGTGGGTCAAGCTTAAAATTTCAAATGGGCATAAAATCGTCAATTTTCACCAGATTTACTCCAGATCTGATATCTGACATCTTTGACTAGATATCCCGTTGTATTAATACGTCACCACTAAAGTGACTGCGTGGGACGGGTTTGCCGTGCCTTGGCACCGCACCTTGTTTGTTTTTGTTTCATTCTTCTTACACTTTAAGAACAATTAGTCCTCATACATTTTTCTTTTTATAATATTAATACTTCAGCTGTGGCATGTGTTAATATCTTTTTATGATATTCTTATACAGCAATTTATATGGTTTGTGATTGCTTGAGTGTTGGATTTACTTGAACTGTCATCAGAATATACCGTATACTATTTTGGAACCCTTTGATGAAGACAGAAAAATTATTTGTTTTAGTCTTATTCACGGCAGGCTATTTTTTACCCAACTAAGGGAAACCTCTGTATGTCAAAGGATGATTGAAAATGAAGCATACGTGTCAACGTCCTTCAAAAAATTCATATGAATGATATACTGCAATGCCACTAGTTTCATGTTAGTTAAAGTGGTTCAAAGATCTTAGCAAATAAAAAGTAAGTGTAAGGTTTTGTCAGCACATCACAACAAGGAGACACGAGAGATGGACGCTATAATTTATGCAAAAGATAAGATAACTTCATATTTACCAGAGTGATCAGGCGATGGCAGGGAGCCCACCGACCTGTCCAAGCACCTGCCATGATTATACAGGTGACGTCAACACACCCTCGACGCTGATTAATATTATGGCAGGATTCAACTACTTATCCAGGCTTCACATAAATCAGGTTTAATCTTTCCAGTAGATGATGTTTTCTTTATAAATTCTCGCTACTTTCAGGTGAGTATAATTAGGCAGGTGGATAGGTCTCGTGGCAAAGGTGTTCATGGAGCTGGTAGTTCATCCCTCCTTCATAACCTGACGTTCTTCATGAGCGGAGTAAAATCGCCCGGTAAAAGCAAGGATAATGGGAGAGAGAGAGAGAGAGAGAGAGAGAGAGAGAGAGAGAGAGAGAGAGAGAATGATATTAGGGTGATCAGACTGAAAAAAAAGTCGTCATTGGGGTGAAAGATTTAAAACAGTCAAGTTATTTTCCAGGTCACAAAATTCCCCTAGAACAGGACCTGCTTGAGTCTATGCTGAGAAGGAGGACGATTACGTGGTCTTTCTTATATTATACCTTTCCCCGAATCCCACTCCCTCACTGAAATCATTTTCTTGGAAGATACTGGAGTTCGTATACATAAATGATCTTAAGAAATTTGCAGGATAAACAAGTCTTCAGAGCAAGTAACTCTTATGGGAGAAAATTCTGTGTTGTCCTAGGCTCGTAATCTCGTAAAAGGCTCCCAAACACCTCTTCCTTTGCGATTTATTTTTGGTTACGGCTGGTTAATATAATGGCGGGAGACAGGGTGACATGGAGGCGATTTGTCTGTGGCCACCCTTACGGGATTAAGGCGTCTGGCAATAGATAAACATACGTTATTTATGATGTGTATGATGATGTTGGGAAGATATCAATAACACAGTTGGGGATAGTATGGCATAATAAGTAAAATAAATCGCTTAGGAAGAGGTGTTAGGGAGCTTCTTTAACCAATGAGAATACCAAATATACTGTTTTCACTGTAATATTCACTCTGGTTTGCCTGTAAAGTGTACGGCAGTTGGATGAGTGAAGGTGAAGGTATACACAAACTATCTTATTCACGACTTAAGCTTAGGAGGGTTCGTAAATTTGGAACCTGTCTTTGAGTGCCAATCAAATGGATATGCAGAAAACTATTGCAATTCTCCCCCCCTCCCCCCTCTCTCTCTCTCTCTTCTGTTATCCTAAGCATCTTTAATTTACACGTTCAGTAATTCAGTCACTCCCTCTCTCTCTCTCCCTCCCTCTCTCTCTCTCTCTCTCTCTCTTATTATCCTCTGCATCCATAAATCAGTCTTTCAGTAAATCATTCCCCCCCTCCCTCCCCCCCCTCTCTCTCTCTCTCTCTCTCTCTCTCTCTCTCTCTCTCTCTCTCTCTCTCTCTCTCTCAGATCCTGCTGTCAGTTCCTTGTTCTCCCTCATAAATCATCACAGGATATGAATCGCCTTTATGAACAACATATCATTAGAGGCTGATTGATTATTATTTTCTTTTTTTTTTTACATTATTTGACAAAGGAGTAAACATCCACTATAAAGTCACATTAATTATTTAGGTGTGTGTGTGTGTGTGTGTGTGTGTGTGTGTGTGTGTGTGTGTGTGTGTGTGTGTGTGTGTGTGTGAGAGAGAGAGAGAGAGAGAGAGAGAGAGAGAATGATTAAAGGTACGTGTTAATTTTGATCATTAAACCGAAAATGAAGTGAAAAAAAATCGATATTATTATCTACAGCTGTGATAATAGATGAGCAATATTATATGGTGGCTGTGAAGGACATAATACTAACATGGTCACTGTGCTAAAGGAAATATATACGAAAATAAATGATGGTACTTGTGAGAATAACCCCTCTTGCTGCCACCAGACGATTTTGATTAGAACTGATGATCCAGTAGTGAAGGGGTTTATAAAGGCTATATCAAAACCCTCCAGTTCGGAAAATATGTCCTGAGGGGAATATAATCATCAAAATATAAAAGTGAAATATAATACGACATTGGGCTAGAGGGATGAAGTGGTTTGTCAGGAACGATGGCCGTCACTCTGTTTCGTCTTGTCTGAGGATAGGGTTGCAGGATTTATGACCTCCTGCACCTCGCCCACTGAATCCAGGAACTGGTCCTACGACTATCCTGCTGGCCGTCACAGTCATTGCATTCTTCCGTGCCTCCTCATCGTCATATTTCCTCCATCACTTAAGTCACTGACCCCAGCACGATGATGACTTGCTTTTTATTTTATCACTACTGCCACCAAACCCGTGATGATGAGTGACGCCTTCCCGTGGTGGCACCGATATAACCAGGCGATTCTGCAGCCCAGTTGTACAAACGTCCCTAAACTGCTTTCCCTAACCTCTTGAAGGAGGAAGATGGAGTGAAAGAGACGTCAATTTCAGCCTGGAATTTGCTAGATTTACATTCAAAAGAGCCTGGGGGTTCGACAACATGTCCGAATAAAATTAAAACATATATTTACCCAAATTACAATAGGTATACAGTAGTGACACGAAACACAGTTGCGGTAATAATCAGTGCCCGAAATAAAGTTTGTAATACAGTTATCAATTGCATCTAATACGAACGACCCTGGAATATGTTATGTTTATGAATTTGGTGCAGAATGCCACCTTGTTTATACAACTATCTAAGAATCTCGTCTCCTTATTTGTGTAACCTGCTAAGAATCATGCTTCCTTTCTGTAACCTAAGAATCCGAATATTTTGTTTATGTAACCTAAGAATCGGAATCTCTTATTTATGAAACCTTCTAGGAACCGGGAAATCTTCTTTAGGCTACATAACCTTCTAAGAATCTGATCATTATAAGCATAATTTGCTGAGATTCTGGGGCTCGTGATTATAAACAATAATGATTCTTGTCGCGATGATTGTAAACTGTAATGACTCCAGTTAACGGCCCCGTAATTTTTGTAAACTGCTATGATTCTGGTCCCCGTAGATATAAACTGCCGTAACTCTAGACCCCGTCATTATAAACGGCGATGATTTTAGTCTCAGTAACCGTAAACTGCGATGTTGCTATGCTAACTGCGATAAGTCTTGTCGGCGTAATTGTAAAATGTGATGATTCTAGCCCAGGTAATTGTAAACCATGATGATTCTAGTGGGTGATATACACACTGACAATCATTATAAACTTTAATCCCTTCAATCCGACGAGTTTTTCTCTTTTATTCTTGCTTTTTTCAGATGATTTTATTCATTTTAAGATGGATTTCTCGGGCTGAAGAGGTTAATACAGCTTTCATTAACCCCTTCTCTCGTGGTGGCCATCAGAAGCAAAACAGAGATAGATACATAGGTAGACAGACAGGTAGACAGATTAAGTCACTGTAGGATAAGTGTTAAAAGATGTTAAAGGTAAACTCCTAAGACTTTTGTTCGTCGTGACTGTGGACTTAAGAACCGCACGAACGAAAGAGCTCTCTCTCTCTCTCTCTCTCTCTCTCTCTCTCTCTCTCTCTCTCTCAGTG